>NW_015175377.1:512247-587416 GCF_001447785.1 Gekko japonicus | reverse complement strand
GGGGGCGCCCTCGTGGCTTTAAGCACCCTGCAGCTGCTGCTGCACCTGACAGACAACCGACTGTTAGGTGTGGGAGGTGGGGTGTGTGTGTGTTGGAAGTCATCAGAGAGGCTGGGCCAGCAGCTTTGCTTCACCTCACAGGTGGTTGTTGGCCACTCCTGATTTCCTCAACTATCATTAGCTCTCTGCAGTCCCCTGTAACTGGTTTTTGTTTTAACTCAGAACACTGAGCTCTGCAGCTGACCAATCAGAGAGTGGGGGGGTGCAGGGAGGCAGCTGCCTGGCAGTCGCATAGGAATCAATGGGGGGAGCACATTTTACCCCTTTTGACCCACTTAGGGGTCAAATTTCTAAAAATCCCTTTTTAGTGAGCACCTACGCCATGGTAGGAGTGCTCTCCCTGAATGTGGTGTCTCTAGGTCCAGCGGTTGGGCCTGGGCATTGATTTTACGGTGAGGGGACTTTCTTATATATAGATAGATGAAAACGGGGGGAGGGCTTCTTTTGAGTGGAGAGAACCCCACTTGTGGGCAACACACAAGCATTCAACTCATTACATGAAAGCACAGACAAGCCCACCCCAACCATACACACTTTCGTTGTAAAATGTGCTTAGTCTTAATTAAATGCTGTCAAGTTACAACTGACTCATGGCAATCCCCAATGGGTTTCTCAAGGCAAGAAATGAGCAGCAGAGGTGGTCTGCCATTTGCCTACCTCTACCCAGGCTTTCCTTGGTGGTCTCCCATCCAAGTACTAACCATGGCCAACCCTGCTTAGCTTCTGAGACTAGTTTGGGCAATTTAGGCTGCCTAGCCTTACTCTGCTGTAAACAGGAGAAACAGAAACAGACATCTTCTATGAAGTCTAATTCAGTTTTCAAATGTAGTCACAGAATCTGACTAGTGAAACAGAAACCTCATGAGTTCACTATTTAAAATAGGCACAACATGTACCTGACAGAAGCATTAACACCTGAGGCTCTTACACAATCTATCTTTTAACCTTAAGCACACAGGAGAAATCCCCTACAAGGAGAAATTATTGACATTACTTCCATAGCACATGTTTTACGGGTTATTAAAAAATGAATGAACACAGAAGCACACACAAAAATCCTGTAGTAGGAGAGGTAGACCCCAGGACACTGTGTCTTCTGGAAGGCAAAAGGTACAGTTCCTATAAACTGTTTCTTTACAATTTGATATTCTAAAACTTATTTTAAATGAACTCCATCCCTAACTCTGTCATTGCTTGCATAACCTTCCCCTTAAGCCTACTTACATTTCCTTTGCAGCGATGAAATTATCGGAAGGATAATGGGAACATGTTCAATTTCTAATCCTTGCTCTGTTATCTGGTGTAACCGTCCCCGTAGTTTAACATTCTTTTCTATAAATTCTATCGGTATTTCCAGAGCATTTGTGAATTTGGTTGTCTATTCACAGAAAAGGGAAGGAGGGACAACAAACAAAAATGTTACAAAAATAAGTGCAGAACTTTGTAACAGCAGTATAACTGTTGGGATGGGCTGTACACCTGAAATAAATAAAATCACACCCCACGAAAACAGAAGACATCATCTCTTCCTCTATCTTATTTAACTGGGCTATTTCACACATTATGCAGAGAAAATCTGGGTTGCCGTTGCCACCAAGTGCACACACCCTCACCAGGGAACTAAGTGATTAATGGACGGGGTGTGGCTCGGCAATAGAGCTTCTGCTCTACTTGCAGAAGGTTCCATGTTCAATCCCTGGCTTCTCCAGTTAAAAGGATGAACTAGCAGCTGAGGTGGAAGACCTCTGCGGGAGACTCTGGAGAGCCACTGCCAGTCAGAATAGACAAGGCTGACCTTGACAGACCATTGGACTGAGGCAGTTTTACCTGTTTTCATTGCTGTACAACAATGCAAATTTGTTGTGCATGTCTGCAAACATTTACTGCATTCACAACTTATTTTTGGTAAAGGTAAAGGTTCCCTTGCTCTAAAGCCAGTCGAATCCGACTCTAGGGTTGCGGTGCTCATCTCCGTTTCAAAGCCGAAGAGACAGCGCTGTCCGAAGACGTTTCCATGGTCATGTGGCCGGCATGACTAAACACCAAGGCGCACGGAACGCTGTTACCTTCCCACCAAAGTGGTACCTATTTATCTACTTGCAATTTCTTGCTTTCGAACTGCTAGGTTGGCAGGAGCTGGAACTAGAGACGGGAGCTCACTCCATCATGCGGCAACCCGGGTCTCGAACCGCTAAACTACCGACCTTCCACAGCCTGCAGTTCAGCGTCTTAACCACTTGAGCCACCGCAGCTTTTTTTTCCAGTAGCAAACCTTTAAAAAAGCTCAATGCACGGTCTGCCTCAAGGGTTGCCGACCCCTGGCACACATGCCAACAGTGCCACACCTGATCCTTTTGCATGGTACCCAGACGAAATCTCCACCCAGGCAACTGAGGCACTGGCAGCAATGCTGGGACCAGTGATGCAGTAAAGGACAACCATCCCCCACCAAGATCTGCACAGTCACCAACTCAGTCCAAGGTGAAGCAGTAAGACACTCGCAGCACCGCTGGGGTTCAGCTTGCTCCAAGCATGTCTGGCCTAGCATAACCCTTGCCTCCCACCTCCATCCCCATTATGTTTCCTGGCACACTATCAACAGCTTCATGGGTAAATGCTGCATTCCCCCCCCCCCTTGAAACCTGGGCCAAAAAGACTGCCTGGTCTGTTCTATTTCCTGTAGCAGGTAAGTGAGGTGGATGCTAAGATAGCTGATCGTTACCTCAGACCATCACCGAAAAAAAAAGGAGTGTGTGTATGGGAGACAGAATGTGGTTCATGGTGCTGCGGGAACCCAGCTTGAAGCAGAGATGGAAGAGGCAGAGTTGGTGGAACTGGACCAGTTAAGTAGAGCTTACCGTCATACTGCCCTACAGCTATGTTACATATATCATATCCAGCCTGTACTATTAGGAAATCTAAGCCGTGATTTAGCTTCTTTACCAAACCTTCACTACTATTGCTCTGCAAGGTCTTTTTGGAGAAATGCAAGACCTTGCGAACAAGGAGCCCGAAGGTCCCGTAAATAAGCAGAACAGAACAAGTCTGAAAACCATGCTCAGCCTGGTGCTTCAGGGACTAACCAACTGACACGTTTATGTGTGCTCATACAAAAACACTCAAATCGAACCATGCTGGTAGCAGTGCAAAGTCATTTAGCATCAATTCAAATTAAGAATGTTAAGGCACACTGCATACTGAAGTTCATCCTGCAGTTTCATGCGCCTCAGCTAGGGAAGCCCTTGGCATTGTACATCAAACAAAGCGAAGAGACCCTCACAATCTAAGTAAGCAGAAGGTTACAAGGGAAGGCCAGAGAGACGCAGAAAATCGGCACAGCGAAGCCCGTTACTAATCAGGCAGGTAAATACACCAACAGAAGGAACCCGGCACATGGCAGGAAAGACAGAACAGGCTTCAGGACATAAAGCACACCCTCACTGAGTATGCAGGTCACATTTTTGCACCACAGCCACCCTCCAGCTTCACCCCGTGGCCGAGCTGCTTCTGCTGGCACTGACAGACGCAAACATAAGGGGAAAGGGACAAAGGGTATTCTTTACCAGAGCTCTGGCTGCAAGCCATTACCATGACAGGGTCTATTTATGCCATTTCAGGAATAAATCACAGTAAAGCGGGTTTGGGAAACAGCATATACTGAGAACAGGGATAACCTGGAAGGAGGACAATTACAGCATGATGCCATGTGTGAAAACCTCCAAAAAGCATGCTCCGGTTTGGAAGCCAGGGTGGAGAAAACCCTCCATATGGAAGCCGTTTTCCTCTGCTGTGTCCCAATCAAACTGGAAGCCCCAATGACTGCTATTTACTACCGGGGAGTCCTGAGCATGGATCTTCCAGTGTCTCTTCCAGTAAAGCTCCCTTGGAGCCAACTAGGCAGAGTTACAAATTCAGGCATCTGTGGCCATTTTTTCAGCCAATCTCTTGTTTAGGTTTTAAAAATGTACACAGGAAAAAAGTAAAGTGGGAAGAGGCCTGTGATCATTGCAAACAAATGAGAAATCCTTCTAAACTGTTTCAATAATGATTTGATTAATAACTGAGTGCCAGAGGAGAGACTCTTACCCTGTCAGAGGATGGGAGCAGAGAGCATTTTATTAGCTGCAGAGGTAGAACATGCATACAATGTTTCTACAAAACAATAACCCTTGTACGGATGCAAAATGCTCATCAAAACAAGTTTCTAAACTGCAGCCAGCTAACTATGCTTTATACTTGACTCTGCAGAACTGTATTTATTCTTCAGCTTCTGATTAATCATAAAGTGGGCTCTTGAAAATACAAGCAACCCCATCAATTATCAGGATTTCTATTAATTATACTATTGTGTAAAAGAATATAATAATAATAGTATAATAATATTAAGCCCAGGAAATTAAATCCCTGCAGACCTATTTAAACAGGAAGGTTTTACACTTTTGTCTGAAAACAAGTGACTAGTGTCTCTGCTCTGGAACGCCTCTTTGCAGGGGCCACTATCAAAAAGCCTCTGTCCCATGTCTCAGCCCATTTTATCTGCATGCCACAGCATATCTGGATAAAGTTTTGCTTTCAACATGTGAGCAATTGTGTAGATTGACATATACGGGGAGAGATGCTCTCAAAAAGCTTAAGGACTAGTGGCCATTTAAAAAGCTGGAGCCTTTCTGCAAAGCAAGACTTCTTTATTTCAGCTGACTTTGAGTGGACAGGACAAAAGCTGTTAACAGCCATTAGATTGATTTTGGTCTCCTCAGATCAATGTGTTTTTACATTTTAGCTCACCTCAAGCTTTAGAAACTGGGCAGACTGGAAATCTAAATAAATAATTATTCTGCTTGTAGCAACACACATGCTCTATTTTAAACAGAAATGAAAAGGTGGTAAAATAGCAAACTGCTCATTACCTCACTTATTTGTTCTATAACACATAGTTTCTGCAGACATTTGATGGAGAACTACTGAAAACCATTTGCAACTTACCAACTTAACACTCTTTGTAAGTAAAATTACTCCAGCGATTGCCATTCCTGTGCTGATATTCTGTAGAAGAAAGAGTTCATGAGTCATTTAAATCTCCAGCCCATTACTCTCATTGTATTGCTTGAATCTTAGCCACCAGCATCAGGGACATGGTTTAGAAGAAATGCCAAATCATGATGCACTGCTATGTTAACAATCCTTCGGGAGTCTCAAATTCACACACACCCTCCCTCGAGTGTCACAAACTAGTTAGGTTTGTATGGCAAACTGCATCTCTCTGACAAATCCAAACCAATAAACTATGGTATGTGCTTGTCCAGGAAACCAGGAATAAATATTGATTACCCATCCATTTAGATCATCTGAGGCCCTTTAGTGTTCCCTGATTACCTGAAGACAGGTGCCTGCACACCAGAGGGCCTTTTCAATAGGTGCTTCCAGGCTCTGGAACTCCCAAGGAGATATGTCTGACTGTATGTATCCCTTTATGCCTATGGTGAACACTGTACGATCGCAGAAGACATTCAGTAGTATGGTTTACTGTGTTTCATGCTGCCAGTTTAACATCTGTCTGCTGTTTTGGGGTGTTTTAGGTTGTCACCCCCCCAAAAAAATGCTAGTATTTATGGAATGTCTGACTTCTTGTATTTTGACGTGGAAAAAAAAAATGTTTGCCCAACTAAAGAAAAATGTTTCACAAGTAAATATTCCAAAAGCCCAAAGTAGGGCATTTAACTTTATGTGACAAAACCTTTCTCCAGCCAATACACAATGAGTGGCCTCCTTTGTTAACTGAAGCATATAACCTATGTGAAGACAGGCATAAGGGAAACTAGCCAGCCCCGAAAGACACTTCACCAATTACTCAGTTTCAGGGCGGGACACTGTGGAGAATTCACCTTGTTCCCCAAGCCTGTCACCAGCCACTGTTTTAGAAAGTTAAGGCTCAGTATTCAGAAGAGGAGGAGGAGATTGGATTTATACCCCGCCCTTCATTTGAAGTCTCAGAGCGGCTTACAAACTCCTTTCTTTCCCCTCCCCACAACAGACACCCTGTGAGGTAGGTGGGGCTGAGAGAGCTCTGACACAAACTGCCCTTTCAAGGACAGCTCTGACAGAACTATGGCTTGCCCAAGGTCATCCAGCAGCTGCAAGTGGAGGGGTGGGGAATCAAACCCGGTTCTCCCAGATTAGAGTCCGCGCACTAAACCACTACATCAAACTGGCTCTTCCTGCTTTTCTGCCCAGTGGCATCCCAAAGCGGGTCAATTCTGGATCAATGTTCCAGAGGGCAGCTGTGCTGGTCTGCAGCAGAACAGCTAGATTTGAACCCAGCAGCACCTTAGAGACCAAAGAGATCTTTGGCTTATAAAGCTCCGTTTGTCAGATACCGTCTCTTTGTTAGGAAAGTAATTTTTTTAGGAAAATGTTTTTTATTGATTGAAAAAATTCTTAGTACATCTATCTTTGAAAACAAATATATAAACAATACTTGAACAATAACAATGCTAAACATACAACCAAACTTTTAAACTTTCCTACAAATTATAATAAAGTTTCTTCAGATTACAACAGACAACCCTATTTGTTAGCCGCCCTGAGACACTATGTGTAGGGCGGGATATAAGTCTCAAAAATAAATAAATAAATAAATAACATTAATTACAACAATATAACGTATAAAACAAATTACAGAATAATAACTATTATGGTCACATGAATTCGTAGGTACGTCACATAAAGATAAATAACATTTGATACAGCTTATCCTCACCGGAGGATTTGTTTCCTGAAACCACATCCCGCATTTGGACCATTGAGAAGGTTTCGTATCCCCCCCCCCCAAAAAAAATGTAACCTGTTTAGGGGTATCTGACAAAGGGAGCTCTGACTCTCCAAATCTTGTTCGTCTCTAAGGTGCTCCTGGACTCAAATCTCCCTGGATCACTTTAACTAAAGAGCAGTGTGCCTCTGAGCACGTCGAGAGTGCCCATTCCCTAGCGAGGGAGGACACGGGACTGACAAACAAGAAGCCTTTGCGCTAACGAAGCCCAGACGGAGCAGGACTCCTGCCATCCTTCCCATCCCAGCTCGCAAGCGGGTGGGCTGCCCGCCTCCAGGGCTCCCATGTCCTCCCCCGGCGGCGGAGAAAGAGCGCCGAGCCGCCCTGTCAGACTCTCTCCTCTCACCCGTCCCCTCGACGTACCCGGATGAGGGTGAGATGCGCGTCTGCCCATTCCGAGAGGCGCGCGATATAATTCGCCGGCTCTTTGCCGCGCTGCCCCGCCATGGCCTAGACGCAGACGCAGACGCAGCCCGTCCTTCTTCCCCAGCCCCGCACTTACGTTCCGGCCAGGCCGCAGCGCCACTTACTGGCCACTTGGGGAGTTACACGGCAGCAGAGTCGACGCAGAGGAAGCAGAGGCTTTCGCGGGGGGAGGGTGCATGCTCTTCTCCCTTTGAAAAAGTGTCTTGCACACGGAAGCTCATACCTTGAATAAACCTTTGTTGGTCTTAAAGGTGCCACGGGATTCTAAATTTGTTCTGCTGCTTCAGACCTACACGGCTGACCATCTGGATCTACCACTTTTAACCAAGTAAAAAATTTTAATAGTGGGTTCAGATCCCACCCCCGTGGTTGCAGTTAGTCAGTGATAATGCGCAGGAGGAACTCTGCAGATTATCAAAGGCACTTGTTATTTTAGGTATTCCCAAAATCAAGCCCTGCTATTGGGTTTAGCTACCGGAGGGAAACACCGGTTGGATTTTCACAGGCACTTCTTGAGACGCCAGGGTTTAAACAATAAGTGACTATCGCAGAAACATTCGAAAGATTTTTGAAACGATTACTGTTGGACAATAATAGCCTTTTCACAAACAAGCTGCTGACACTCAAAATTTGTAGATCTGCGGTCATGATCAACACCAATGTAAAGGACTTTAAATAGCAGGCTGTTATCTTTCAGATCGTCTTAACTGCACATTTTGAAGAGGGAGAGTCAGACCACTACCGTGTGTGCCTTTTGGGTGCACTACTACTAGGATGTTGTGATATGGGTGTGCTGCTGACAATTTGAATTTGATAACACACATTTCCAGGAAGGAACACAGAATCATAAATATGCCACCCCCAACTGAACCAATTACATGCCTTACTAAAACAGCAACCAAAATAAGATAAAAGCAGTGACAGATGGACATGCAAGCAGTGTTAATTAAAAGTTAGAACAGACCTAGCCCACATCTGACAGTAAATATAAGGCCAGGAGACCATGTGGAAGGAACTCCATAATTAGGGAGCTATCAGTGAAACACTCTTCTCTTTACAGTACCCACCCACCAGCCTCTGAAGCCATCCAGACAAGACACCATCACAATGTCAGGGAGCTTGGCATGGGAAAGAACTGTCACACCTTGTTACCAAACTTGTTCAGGACATAATCAGCTGAAACCAGCATTGTCAATTGTGCAATTCAAGATCTCCCCTGCCCCTTATTTTATTGTTAAGGGGGGAGAGAATAATGGGGGGCACACAAAAAACACTCATTACAAAGTTTCAAGAAACACAAAAGGAGGGAAACCAACCATCAGTAGTTTTTTTATTCCATGACATTATACACAAGGTCCATCTTTCAGTGAATGTATCAGCCCTTACATCTTCATTTATACTTATACTTTCACATGCTGCTTTAGGCATGAAAGCTATTTTCTTCCCATCATTACTATTAGGGGCTAGAGAGGATTTCCAGCAAGACATCACACATTGTCTTGTAGCAATTAACAGGCTCATGATAAGCTCTGAGGCAAGTGCAGTCTTTTAACATAATAAAGCAACCAAAGGATCAAATGGTCATCATATCCCATACAAAAAGATTTGGTGCCATAAAAAGTTCTAGTTGAGAACAACTGAAAACATACAAATCTGCCTGACTTGAGAGAGAATACGATAGTCCTCTTTGGAGGAAGACTACGAAACAACTTTGTACTCTGTAAAATTTCGTCAACAAAATTGTTTTGGGCCTTTTTTGTACATGTTATATGACTTATGATTAATAATATTTTTGTACTTAATTATATATTTGTAATTATTGGCTTTGGTATTGTTATTTAGCGTACATACACAGCTTTTGTTGTTCCTCTTTTTCATTGCTCATCGGGGCTGTGGTTCTCTGTTTTTTGCATTTTTGAGTGATAACTCCAACATAAGTTCTGGTATCAGTGGTATATGAAAAACTGCAGGATGTCAGGTGCCATGCATTATTTTCACAGTTTGCTCTTTAGTCAGGTGAAATAAGTGTTTAGTATGCATGTCTTCATAACAATTTGTAAACATCATTTAGTAATTCTAACCATTTTATTTCAATTGACAACATAGCTAAGATTTGATCTCTCCACTTTCACCAACAAATTACAGAACCCTGAAATATAACCAAGGAAACCACTACTAAACAGCTTTTCAAGCTGTTTCCAGCTTCCTTATATTTCCTTAACAATTCAGTTATCGCATATCTCATTTGTAGAATTTTGCGGAAAGGAGGTTTTATAAGCCATTCATTCGATCAGTAATCTCTTCTTAAAAGAATACTGCACCCTGGCTCAAAAAAGATCTTTCATACAAGTTATATCTCTGCCTAGGTATGTGGTGGAGGAGGAAAGTGCCATCAAATTGCAGACAATTTATGGCCACCCCATGGGGCTTTCAAGGCAAGAGACGTTAAGAGGTGACTTGCCCTTGCCTGTCTCTGCAGAGCAACCCTGGACTTCCTTGGTGGTCTCTCATCCAAGTGCTAACCAGGCCCAACATTGCTTAGTTTCCAATATCTTGCAAGACCGGGCTAGCCTGGCTCATCCAGATCAGGGTCTGCATAGGTATAAGCATTGTCCTTATGTAAAGAGACATTTTGCCAGCAAAGATCTAAAAGTATCAGAGTACGTTTATCCACAGCAAGTTCCCAGTAAGTACCTGACATTTCCAAACACTTTTCAAAGAGAGCTCTCCATAAAGAACATTGTAGTCATCCACCCTGGACACTATGTCATCACAGCACATATAACTGTGGCAAGGCAATCTCTTTCCAGAAACAGGTACAGATGGCAAACCAACCAAAGCAGATGAAAGACAGTCTGTGTTACTAATGACATTTGTACCCCCTTCAGATATAGAACCACACTGAAGTTACAAATATATTGCTCAGATGGGCATACAGTCTCAGATGATTACAGTATTACCTGAAAGTTTTCTTGGCCACTGCAGTTGGACTCTTTCTTCCGTCTGAGGGGGCAAAAGATATCCTGAGGTGTCCAAGATTTGTGATTCGCTCACAACATATGCAATTCGTCCTGACTAAGAATTCAGTACAGTTCATATGGAGAATATCTGTTGGTATCAGGGGTCATTTAGTACAAAAAGAGCTAGGGGAACTCATTAGCATAACTCATTAGCATATACCACACCCCCTGACATCAGGGGCCTGGTGGTGGACCTGCAAGGCCGGCGGGAGTGCGAGGAAGCCCCGCCAAGGCCCTCCCTGGCCCCAGGCAGGGGTGGGGAGAGGCGGGGGGGGAGCAACCTACCCTCCCTCTTCTCCTGCCTCCTCCTGGCTGAATGACGGCTGGAAGCGGGGCGGCCGGAAGCAGGGGGCGGGGCTTCATTGTGTGCCCCGCCCCCCTGCACCTCACCCGGGGGAACTGTGTTCCCCCGCGTTCCCCCCCGAAATGACCTCTGTATATAAATAAATAGTGTGTGTGTGTGGTTAAGGTCCTCAATTTCGGCCATTTTCTGTTCGTGCCTATGGGACTCTCACAAAATCAAGATGTACTATAGGCCAGCATCCCGCAACAGTTTTACTTTGAGGCACGCCTTAAAACTTCCATGAAACTAAAGTACTTAATTTGCAGACAGACTTTTGGTAGTTTCACTCACAGACTTTACCATAGGAATTGTTTTACACACCTCAAAGTATGGTGAGGAAGTGTTTAAATACTCTTGCCTGGACTGGGTTGCTGATATGCACAGAAGTTGCTCTATGTATCTGGGGAAATTAATGCATGCCACATTTCCCACGGACACGTCTTCTCTGTACAGAAAAGCAAACAGTTTTCCAATGTATATCAAAATCTGCAGTGCACAAAGCAGTCTTTAAAAACTTGAGCTTCTACCTGATCCCCAGCACTCTCAAGTTGCAGGCAGGGCCTGGGGTCTTAAAAACTTGAGGTCTTCTAGGGCCCTCTGCTTATCCATGCTAACTTAACAACAGAATTTTGATTCATTAATTTCACAGCTGTTTCACTATATGCCAGCCACTACAAGTCCTCCAACCCTCTTTCCAGTTCAGCAGCACAAAGTAACTGAGACATTCCCAGTCAAGTAATCATCCATCTTACCTCAGGGCGACATGAATTGTTTTGGAAGCACAGTGCTTGAGATAGTGGAAGGAAGAAGAGAAGGCACAGAAAAACCTCTCTCTAATTCTATTAATTTGATCGCTATGAACAATTACATGGTATCAAAGTATACATTCTTTTTAACGATACTGATCACACTCAACAAGACTTCTAAGAAAATACACACAAAACATTAAAATCGGAATATTGCTTTATTGAAACAAACTGGAGAACTTCCAAGACTTTCTAATAAGGTGTTCCCATGAACTTAGCACTTTAAATAACAAAGAAACCATACTGTGCTCTGATAATTAACAACAAGGATTTACATAATTCTTAAAGCTTTACATTGAAAAGTGATGGTAAAAGCAAACACTTTTGGTAAAACAGAATGTTAAACATGTTATGTTGCCTGTTAGAAGTTGGCCATTTAATTGTCAATCAACCAACGTTTTTGTTCTGTTCTTTAATACGATTAATAGCCGCTTCAAAGTAAACAGAACTGCTTGTATTTTAAAATAGCAATGCTTTAATTTACAGCATATTGTAACAGATAAAAAAACCAAACTTATTAAAAAATAGTTCAGCATATACATTATACCTCTATTCCCCTTCTATTATTACACCCAAATAAGTAATAATTCCAGAAAGTCCCTGGCCACAACTGAATCATTTCTCAGTAAAGCCAGCTTTTCACATGGTCCATTTAAGCAAATTGTATAATGCTTTTTTCCAATTAGTACATTACTTAGAAAGTGTTATATAAAATGAAGTTGATTGTATAATTAATTCATGTCAAGTAACTTGAGATTTTGTCTTCTTCAATAGAAGGTAATAGTATATATTATACAATACCACTGTGGATATGTCTGATGAAACTTCATAGATACAAACAGAATTCCCAAGGAATTAAAATCCAGGCAAACGCAAACAGCACTCTCAGAAAATCGGTGACTTTACAGTTAAGCAAATACCCAGAAACAGTAGCTAAGCTTTAAAAATCCAACAAAGATCGAGGTAATGTTTTTAAGTACATCACTGGGTAATAAATTCAAGCTGCAGTTGGCAAATAATACTCTTATCACAGCTCAGCATGCCTTTCTCCTACACATAAGGAATCCATCGTAATACACCAGCAGAACAAGAGCACATGTTTCACTTTTCATGAACAAATTGTATTAGATTGCTGAAATGTTCAGAACTGCTATCTAGGATCTCTCATTAACCTGACAAGCAATTAAATGCTAAGATGACATATTCCAATTATGTGAACATCTTCTTGAAATCAAACCTTAGTGAAAGTCCTTCAGACTCTAATTAGAAAATCCCCCCCCCCCAACAATGTATACTACTTGTACCCTGCTCTGAAATATTAGCCTAATTTATTTGCATCTTCACATAGCACACTCCAAACAGCTTTCAACAACAGAATGTCTGCTCCTTTTTTATACAGTGCAGAGAAAGAGATACATTTTGGAGGAAATAATCCATTTGACACATCTATATCATGCTGTCAATTATACCTAGCGATATCTAAACAGGATTTTTAAAATTACAGTTGCTTGTGCCTGCAACCAGATCAAATAACCAATAGCTATGGTTTTTAGAAAATAACCTACCAGTTGAGATCAATCAATTGAAAAAAAATTAAGCTGAGGTGAAAGCAGCCACTACCCTCACATCAGAATCCAAAGAGCTACTAGCGAACTGAGCCCAAGTACATGGGTATGTCCTGTAAGATTATCCCCCCGCCCCGCTTTCTTTGGATAGCAGGGCCCCTTAGCCAAAAGGTTTTGATTTAATATGAGGCATGGCAGACTGTTATGCAAGAAAGACAAGCCTAAAGTTCCCTTGGGAATGCTGAGCCAACTTGGAAGATCTCATTGCCTTATGGGACTTTCTGGATTGTGCTCTGCTATTGATTCTGGGTTTTAGTTTTAATTACGTATTCACAGAATTTACTCTAGTGCATCGACCATTTTAAAAAAATGAATAAATCTTTATCTTGGCACATGGTAGGAACGGTAACACAGAACTGTTAAACATAAAAAGGCTAACCGGAAGTGTACTGTGCATATCTCTCAATCTAGATACCCTTTTCTAGAAGTAGCCTCTTCTAAATGCTGCTTAGATACCATTTTGCATTAAGGAACAGGGGCTTTATCAATGCTGCGACGCCAAAAAAAAAAAATCAACGGAACAGCAAATAAATGCATGGTAATTAACTAAAATGAATGTTATGTTACTTGTGCTTATCCAGCCTTTGAGAAGAGATTGAATTTAAGGCAGACAAAAATCAGTTTATTGTAAACAACTACTGAAAATGAGAGTGTTTGAAGAACACACTGGATTTTCCATTCAAGTAAACAGGATTATTTAAACTATTATCTGAACTATGTTACAAGATAAAGCATCATTACGTTGGAGCAACATACTGAATGGGAAAGCCTAGACTCTCAAAGTCTGCTAAGGTTAACAAAGGAATCCAGCACAGCCCATTATCAAGCTCATATGATGCTTTTTCACGATATAAAGACAAGCATCACCACCTAAGGTCTACAGATCAAGCAGCAGAGGAACAAAGGATCAGCAAAACTTGTAACCTAATTTTCTATCAAACAAGACCAAGAATCTGGTTCAACCAGTGCAACATACCAACATCTTGCAACCCCAAAGGCAACTACTTCAAGCAGCTGATGGTAACAGGACAATTCAAATAGATCTAGATCGATGGTTGCAGTTAATACGGCAAAACTCTGACTGAACCCCTTAACCTACACTGGATTAAGTCCAGAAATTCATATCTAACCAACTTTTGGTTACAAGTTGCTTCACTGTGGGCTGCTTCTTTGGTGTGCTCTTCAGATGGGATGAGGAAGGCATGAGGTAAGGAGGAGTCTGGGCCAGGGTCACACTATGTTGGATTCTTAAAAGAAAGATGTTGATAGCATTAGAGCACCGACACCCAAATTCTAAACCTGTCTCTTTGGAAACAAGTCCCAGAAACTTCAATGGCACTCATACCCAAGTAAGCATACTTAGGATCTGTGTGTTAGCTACCTCTTGTAAGAAGCTTATGTACTTCTGAAGAGAGATGTAAAAGAAAACTGCTCTGTAAGAGACCCAGATTCACCTGAATCAGGAATACTCCAGCAAGAAGTCACCTTTGAAAATAGCCAGTGAAGCAGCTACAGAACATGCCTCCAGTACCAGTATTTCACATCACCCTCAGCAGGAGTCTCACAGTAACCTCAGTAACCTTTGGAAGGTATTTTGACATCATGACAGATGTACCGCTTACATCCAACAAGCTGTACAGTGCCCCCTTTACACTTGACATACAGCATGCTGTACATCTCTAAGGCACTAAAGAGACAATTTCCTCTTAATAGTTATCACACAGCAATACCTTTATAAGAATCGTGTGGTGCCAGCTAGGAATGATGGGAGTGTTGTGTTGGATCCAAACAAATATTTACTACTGAGTGAAACCCTTCATCAGAGGAAGATACTCACTTAATAGAAGTGAGCCTTGGGATCCAAATCCATCACCACTATCTTGCATTAATCTTTGTGAAAGTGAAAAACTTCCTTTGTCTGGTGTTCTTTGGATTCCGCATACAAGCTACCAAAAGGTATGCTCATATCCTGAAAAACCATCATCTGGTCTCACACATACAGACTGAACACACTTTACACTCGCTTCAAATATTCTGGAAGCTGCTTCTTTGGTCGTTTAATGATCCCTCCGTCATTACTGGCTACCATCATCATAATGCCCAGTAAACGCATGCCACCTCATAACAACTCTGCAATGAAGAAACGATCTCTGTTTGAAACTCAAAGTGCCTTGAAATAAATGTCCATATGTGTTTCAAAAGCTACATTTTCACCATTATAAAAATATTCCTCTTACAAATCTTTAAAGCTTATAGAAGCCAGGAAAATACTCAAGAGCATCTTTGATACTCAATTGCTTTCTCTTATATAAAGTATTAGCAGGGAATAATTTGTGCTGTACCAATTTACCCCCCCCCCCAGCTCACTTACAGTACACATTCAACGTTTTACATTAAATTATTGTAAGGTGAAAGTGCATTGTATCTGCAGATCTATACTAAGAGATAACATTGATTTCTTTAGACAACTGCATATTTTGGGCTGAAGCAGCTCCATAGTTTGAAAATGCTGTTTGAGTGTGTTTTTTTCTCACCTTACAGATAATTTTACGTGGAGAGGGCTGACTTTATCACATATCCGTATATTACTTTCCTGGCTTTACTCTTTTTTTTTGCGCAAAGTTATTTGGCATTTGTACATTGACTGCTCTTTCCCCAACAGATAAGTTTGTTCTCTTGTGGACTCATTTTAGGGAAGACACCTTTGTCCCAGGACTAAGCCAAAACTTTGCTAGTGTTTCTTGTATGTGATTTCCATTAGCTGGTTCTCCTGCATTTCCATGAAGATGGTCGCTCATCCTGCAGCTTTTTAAATTTCGGTCCAAGAAAGAGCCACCAAGCAAATCCTAAAACAACACATGTTATGGACTCCACATAATAACCATCAAGGGTTATTACACATGAGCCACCTTCTTTTGTACAAAGCTGCAAGAAAGAGGGAGACAGAAAAGGCATTAAATATGCACTACCAAAAAAATTGCATTTGACATAAAAATGTATCTTAAGAATTAATTGCCCTTGTCATGATCTGTGTAGGCCTAGGAGAAAGGCCTAGAAGCCTGTGTGGGACTGGAGAGCAGACAGCCTACAACCCCCACAATGCTTAGCAACGGTTGTAGCCAATCAGTGTACAGAGATTGGGTGAGGGAATGGAACTTAAGCTTTCTGAACTGGGTTCTTTTCTCTTCTGCAGTCTTGCCTCACACAGAGAGTAAAGCTGAGGGGACAGTTTGGTCTGAGGAGAAAGATCCCTCACTTGGGACAAGAGTGAATACAGGCAGGAGGCCTGGTATAAGAAGGCTGTGGGCCTTGAAATAGTAACTAGTTAAGTGAACTAGGTAGTCGAGTTAGATTCATTTATTTTGCCTTTAAACACTGTTATATATTTTAAAGCACCTTGGCTTGTTTTCCTTGCCCCAGTACTGTGCTAATAAACCATTTGTTTAAGTGTTCTCTGCCTGGTCATCACACCTATGATCTCGGCTTAAAAAGGGGCATTTTGGATGGGCTTCGGAGGGTACTCTGGGTTTTCTCAAGGGACCCGAAGTCCAGAGTGGTGGCAGCTGGCGGTGGCAACCTGCAATGGAAATGGAGAGTGCTACCCAGGACTGGAATGACAGCATGGAGGAAGTGGGGCAGGCTTTTGCGGAGAGCTCCGGGAAAGGGCTGCCCTGAATGTCCTCTGTCCTTCTCCACCCCACCCCACCCCACTCCACCCCACCTTTCACTTCTCACACAGCTGCAAGGTCTGGGCTTGTGCAGGGAGTAGGAGGTGGGAGGGGAAAGGTTGGGTGGGGGCATGCCGAATGTCACTTCGTGATACCATATGTCAGGGTGGGGGATGAGGGGGGCTAGTCACCTGCCTGTGCCCACCCCATGTGGTGCGATGAGACACCTTGACGGAAACAGCTGGTGCATCCGCTGTTTTTTTCTTCTCCCACCTCCTCTGCATCTATGAGCTCAGACCATGCCACAGGACAAGAGGAAGAGGCCCAGGGAGAAAAGGACAGAGGGATGTGCCAGCTGGTTTCTCCAAGGCCCTTTCTTAGCACCATGGGAGGGGTGATGGCGATAGATGCCATCTTTCCAGCTCTTCCTTGCCTGGGGGCAGGGCCAGTCTAAAGTTTCCCCCCCCCCAGTGTCATTCTGCCTTTGCCCCTTTCCCCAACTGTGAGAGTTACATAAAATTGAGGTTTACATACAAAGTGTGGGTGGGAGGAGATTCTACCAAATTAATCCAGTTTCACATTTTCTGGAAAAGTCCCGCATCTCTTTTGCAAAACAGACAAATAGCCTGTGAAGCGGGATTGTATATTTTCAACAATAAGTACAATTTAATGTCCATTTCAACAATACGCCTAGCTCTCCCCCACAATATCTGACAGGACATATAAAGAAAGCCACTGTTAAAAGAGTCACCATATTTAAGCAACCTAGCATTTGAATGAAAAACCTGCCATTCCTCTAACTTACGCAATTCCACAGGGCCTGTAAGGCAGAGATGTTCCACCAGGCATTCGGCTTAGGACAACAATGGTTAACATCATGGCTGGCACCCTACCTGGACCCTTATTCCTTACAGAACTTACTTCCCCCCCAGAATGTGTGAAGCACTCACATACCAGATATATTAGGGAGCTACAAAATTGTACCACTTGCTTTTAATTACTGTATGATGTCAGATTTCGTTTTTATGGGTTTTTTAATACTTTTAGAACTCTTGTACATTGCCTAGAGCCCCACAATTGTGGGGATAGGCGATTAATCAATGGAATGAAATAAATAAATAGCTTACTTCAGCAGCAGCTGCAGTCCCACAGTCGTGTCCCTGAACTCCAACACATTCCTTCACCGTAAGTGGATCCACAAGCCAAAGAGCTACTGTGGCAGGCCAGTTTCCTCCCAGATTCGATACTGTGTTAAGAAGCGTCATGTAGGTGCCACCAATGAGTGGGTCGCTCACTTTGGCATTGAAAGCCATTACAGCAACATACATGCTGTACAGTGTAATCTAGGGGAAGGACAAGCAAGGACACAAACACAAAAGACAGAATGCTTAAATGGTAGATGTAGTGAACTGCCTTACACTCCAGAATCTGCACATTCTAAAATGTGTGTTAAGGCTTGGCACTCTACACAGGCTCAGAGGTTACAAAGTGCCTTTAGCCGGCTGGCAGGGGAAATGAGAAAAGAGTCAGTATGATTCACCCTCCCAGGCATGAAACTCTCCACTGCCATAAAGATGCAAATGGCCTTAGCAGCTGTTGCAGAGGACATGTTGCTGAGACCACAAAGGCAGAAGCCACCAAACCACTGAAAGAAGGTACCGGATGATTTCTAAATGCTTGCAACTACAACAATCAATCACCTACCCTAACTTCCTATCATTCAGGGTATGTAAGAGTTCAGGTCAGTTTTTATCACCTTTTTCTTTGGTCCTTGCTCATTCTGTTACATTTACTTATGATGTGCACACTTTTATTTTCTTATTCAATTTCTTAACATTTTGAAAGAGGTTTGTTTGGTCTCTGAGTTACACAATAAAGTCTCCCTTCTGGGAAGGGGGCAGCAGTTGATTCCAATTTCACTAGAATGCACAAGGAAGAACACTTAGCCCCTTCACTAGCAGATACAAAAGGCAAAGGAGGCAAAAAATGGCAGAGCTGCACCTTTAAGCAGCCAGCTATAGAAGGTGCCTGGGCTCAAGTACTCAGGCTGAAGGTGCTTAGTACAGCTCATTCTATTAGCTACTATGCTTCTCCTAGTTACTGTTTCAGTCTCTGGTTCGGGCATAATATATGGAATACTAGATTTTTAAAATCATGTGTAATTTGGACACTCAAAATTCTTTGTACAAAGTTCAATCAGTCACACTGCGCCCAAATGCAGCAATTCATATTATGCATGTTTTCTCTGTTGTTGTGAGCAAAATCTATCTAATTATTTAGGGAAGCCTGGAATTAACAGCAACAATAAGAAAGCATGAGGAACAGACGGGACATTCTGCATTCTTGAACAATGCTTAAGCACAATATATTGCCCACATGGAAAACTGCTGTAAAATGGGCCCAATTACACTGATAAAGATGAATTTACGCATGACAGAATAATTATAGTAACATTACCTGATGCAAAGCATAACTCAGCAATAATATAAAATAATAATAGATAGGAAATCCTCCTTCATATTTTACTCTGGGAGTCCACCAAACCAAGAAGGCAAATTCCAACCCAAGCAATAACCTGCGGGGGGAAAGGGGCAAAAGAGGGATGAGGGGAAACATTTCTAGTTAGTAAACAACACCATGCTCCCAATATTGCGGCAATAGGATCAAACAGGGTTTATGATACAATACATTATCAGGAAAGAGCTTAACATTGGCCAACTGGACCATCTAGATCAGAGGTGTCGAACTCATTTGTTACAAGGGCTGGATTTGACATAAATGTCACTTTGTCGGGCCAGGCCACGTGTGCCATAAAACATAATGCCAAGTACTGGAGATATAAACTGTATAAAAGACAGTAGCTGGTAAGCTCCGAGTTGGTGTATCCTCACTGCAGGGCCTCATGGACTGGGAGAGGGTGGACTGGAGAGCCAGAGGTGCAGCACTAGGCAGACACTCCCATGCTGCTTGTCTGCTGCAGACGAGGTTGTTCCGCTGTGCTGAAGCCAAAATCAGAGTAGCTCCCCCCCCCACTCCCCCAAGCAGTCTCCTCTTCCCTCCCTTGCACTAGTTGCTTGTGGGCCACATAAGAGCCCTGGATGGGCTGGTTCTGGCCCCTGGGCCTTATGTTTGTCAGCCCAGATCTAGATCCAGGGGTGTGCAAAAAATGGTATTTTTTCCAATTGGACCCATAAAATATCGGTATTCCTGAATATTTCCAAATCCCAATATTGGTATTATATTGGGATTTGGGAAACCTAATTTTATTGGGCTCCATTACACCCTATAGGGACTGTCCCCATAGGGTATAATGGAGTTCAGAAGGCTTTTAAACTTTAAACGCCTTCTGAGTTCCCTAACAGCCAGGTAGGTGAGCTTGGAAGCAGGGGAAGGAGCAAAAAGGCTTTTAGCCATTTAAATGTAACAGCGGGGTGGGTAAGCCCATCAACTGTTAGGCTGACATGGCTGGAAGCCAATTCATCAATCCCTTTTGTTTCCCCCGTTTCCAAGCTGAGGGGCGGGGTGAAAAGGATTGACAAATTGGCTTCCAGCCATGTCAGCCTAACAGCGAACAGCCTCACCAGCCCCGCAGTTAGGTTTAAATGGCTAATGGCTACATTTTCCTGGTTCAGGCTCATTCCTAATTCAGAAGGCATTTAAACTTTGAATGCCTTCTGAGTTCACTCACTGAGTTGTGCCGTGGCGGCGGCACAACTCAGCGAGTTCAGAAGGCATTTAAAGTTTAAACACCTTCTGAGTTCACTCACTGAGTTGCTGCAGCAGCACAACTCGGCAAGTCAGCTTAGAAGGCATTTAAAGAGACCACTGTCTCTTTAAATTCCTTCTAGACACACCTGAATAAAAGCCGAATAATATCAACTTTTATTTGGGCATGGCTATTTTAGTAGCAGAATCAGATCCTCTAATCTGATTTGGCTGCACAAATACCTGAAAAATACCGATAAAGTATTTTTGGGGTATTTATTTGGCTTGGTATATACCGAGCGCACACCCCTATCTAGATCCTCCTGGTTGCTATGAATGTTGGTCTTGTTGGAACTTGATTTGATCTCGCCAAGCACTGTTTTTGTTCTCAAGTTGGAATGTATAGCAAAGATCACTTATGTATACATATTTATGCCTGAACTGGTATGAGACTCCAAGGATGCATTCTGGCTTTGCAAATCTGACACATGGATTCTAGTTAAAACACAAGATGGACAAGCAACGCAAGACAGAAGTTAGCTCACTCTCTTACACAAAGAGAACTTTTACAGTCCAGAAAGAAATCTTGATATGCCCACTTAGCCTGAATCACTGAACAGAATCAGCTCCACAGGCCAAACAGGAAGTACCCAGAAGCCCCAAATTATTCCCAACATAAATGTCAAAGGCAAGCCTATTTCAGCTGAAGACTGATGGTGAAAGTCGACCGGGTTTGGGGGGGGGGGGGGAGGTAGTCCTTTCATAGGTGCACTCTTAATTAAGCAAAGCTCTTGTGCGGTTTAATTAAGAAATGCTACCTCCTTTCATGAGAAACTGCACAATGAACAGATGGAGGGATTTCAAGTCTACAGTCACTGCACAATGTTTACCAATTAAAATTTTGACACGGAATCGCATAGCGTTTTAAAGGCTGGAAATTATAGTCTCATATTGATGGATGATGCAAGGTATGAACAAATGTACATTCAAAAGCCTTTTTTACCTAAATGGCATGGCTTTGTAAAATGTGTTCAGAGGCTGTGGGCCTGCTGTGTACTTGCTGATGATCAGAGGCAATATGATCTGCAGGGGGACCATTGGAACAGCAAGCAGAGCCAAGTGTTCCTTAGGCACTCCTTCTTCTACCAGTTTGAGTCCTGTAACCGCATCTGCTGCTGAGAAGCCAATCTGCAATACAAGAGCATGTACTGTTAATACATCCATTAGTAAACGGGCTAACCCCTGTGCTTATAAGGAAAACTACAAAATCAGGGCACCCACCGTCATGGTAGGGGGTTCTGCCTACTTGGGGGACTCCCTAGATACCCAACCACCACCCCACAATAGAAAGAGAAAAAGGCTAAGAACCTGGCATGATGAAGACTGAAAATGCTCCAGAAGAGAAAGAATACTGAAGGGGGGAGGGCAGAAGCTGGCCTAAATTAACCCCAGTGAGTTTCACAGCAGAGTGGAGATTTCAACTCAGGTCTCCTAGTACTTCTGGCAACCACTACACCAGCGCCCCCAACCTTTTTGAGCCTGTGGGCACCCCTGGAATTTTAAGAAGGGCAGTGTGCATCACGCTAAAATGGCCACCACAGGAGGTAGAGCCAAACTCAAAATGGCTGCCATGGGATGCATGGCGGCCACGGATCCCTCCCTCCTCACTTTGCAAGTGAGGGCAGCCGCGGGGGGGGGGGGAGAAAGAGAAGGGGAACCACAATCCTGGAGGCTTACTAGTCCTGATCCTCCAGCGGTAACTGCTGCTGCTATTGTATGCATGGGGAAATTTTTCATTTGAATAAGGGCAGCCAATAACAAACCCTTACGTACAAAAGCCCTGGCTACTCTCTGAAAAGCTCAACAGGTGCCAGGGGAAGTACTTGTGGACACCATGGTGCTCACAGGTGAAAAACTGGGGGACCCTGAACTATGCAGCACTAAAAAGAAAAATATGGGGGAAGAAATAAGTTCACTTGCTCAAGCCCCTGAAAAATACAGAGAATTGTAGAGGATGACAGTTCGGAGAATGGTGCAAGACTTCCAAATTGTCCCACTGCTCTCTTGATGCTACATCTAGAAGAAAATGACAAGCACTGTGGAAAATGAGCAGGAAATCCCCCCCCCCAAAAAAAAAATCTGGGGAAAGGGTGATGAAGGAAGACAAACAGAAGCAGCACAGCCAGCCTCTTTGGTTGAATTTAACACAGGTAACTGGACTTATATTCTCTGCCAAGGTCAAAAAAATAGAAAGCCCAGAGTATGGGAATGCGTCACATCATGCAGACATTACTTGCATAGGCAAGTGATTATCTGTATTACTCAGGGAACGATTCCAGCAGTGTATTTCCCCTAATTACTGGGAAATGTAGTTTAGAAGGTATTCTAGCAGTTAAATCCACAAAAGGCACCATATGGAATGTAGCCCACAAGGATGTGTTTAGACCAGCAAGTCCCTACAAAAACTGAAGCATCAAAACAGATGAAGACACATAGAGACTGCTACATAAGCCACCCTGTTGCTCATACAAATATATGTAACAAAGATGGCACATGCATTGACTTTATGAACACAAAGGCCAGAGGTATCCAGGGGCTTGACAAGTGGAGCTGTGCTCTGCTGCCAATCAACTGCAAGCTCCCATTGCAAGGGTCATTACCCAATATTAACTGGTTGGATGCCCAGCACAGCAACAGTGAGCCAAGCAACTGCACCAACATGATGCCCTGCACTAACTCATTAAAACAGCACAACTCTGAGAAGTCCAAGTGCGCAGCAACCACAATGCCCCATGGTTACTATTTATTTGCTGCTCATGGGACTGGTCCATAGGTTAACTGCTAATAAATTAGAAACCTGTAGAGGCAGCCTGCATCCACAACCCACTTACTCACTTTTGCCGTTAAAACCAGGACACAGAACGTAAGGACTGCTGGCATTCTGATGATAGAGAAAAGCAGCTTGTATGTATCCGTGATGCCTTTTGTTTCTTCTCTAGACAAGCTTACTTCCTTATTTTCTTTTTTCAAGAGTGCAACCAAGGTGGTGGTTATTAAGAAAATGGCACCCCAGAAAAACAGGAAATCTGGGAAAAGAAAAACATTACTTCCACTCACAATTCAATTCTTTTCTATCATAAAAGACACTTTCTGCCAACATCACACTGTTTAAGAGCATACACCGAAAGTAACATCCATCAGCTGTACGTCAGTCACTCTATCACCTGAACACAGAAAATCCTCTTCAGAAATGATCCCTATCTCCAGATACCTTTCTAATCTAGGCTGTAATCCACACCCTAAATTAACTCCAGAATAGCTCATTAAACAAATTAAAGAAAATGTATACTGTGCTTTTGGAGAGATCTTCTTGAGGAGTCTCACAAAGTAGAAATGATACAACAATAAAATAACTTTTAAAAAAAATTAAAATCAGCCACTGCACAGCCAAGCCCTTGCTAGGCAGTATTAAACCTAGTATAAAAACAATATTCAGCATCTTAGAATAGTATCCATAAAACAGCCTTCAAGGAAAGGGAAGGGAAGGGAAGGGAAGGGAAGGGAAGGGAAGGGTGTTTGCTATCCAGTATAGGCACACTATGTAGAGAGACTGATTATGGTGAAGATAGTTTCAGGTGTAGAGAGCTTTGAGTCTCGAGCACTTATACCCTGGAAATCTTGTTGGTCTTTAAGGTGCTACTGGACTCAAATCTCACTTATTGTTATAATAACTTCCAACATGATTAGCAGCAACCACTATTTTACAACTGGTCCCACCATCCACTATACAGAGCAAAACAAACAATATGATCAACCACAACCAGCCCGTACAGCAGTGTAAGGCCACAAAACTTTGGCATTACAACAAACAGCTACATTGTGCAAGGCCTTGCAGAGAAAGATGCAGGCAAAGAGGAGAGATGCAGTGAATGGAACGGTGGCCTTCACTAGGGATGCCTGCATCAAAGCCTGGCTTAGCCCTGAACCTTATTCACTGGTCTTCACCAGGTCAAAAAAACTGTATTTTTGAGGACAAAATGGGTCAATGCTGCAGACATCATTCTGAGGAGCTTAGATAAAAAGATGAAATACTCGTGCATGTGATAAATCCAAGGCAATGCGGTCAGGGACTGCTGCCCAGTCTCACATTAGTGAAGTGTTATGACCACAGATCTGTATGTATCCAAACACTCAGGTTTTATGGGCCACGGCTTATATCTTTCTCCCCATCTTTTTTATGTACTTAATATCAAAGAGGGGGAGGAAGAAAAGATTGGATTTATACCCCGCCCTTCATTCAGAGTCTCAGAGTGGCTTACAGTCTCCTTTCCCTTCCCCTCCCCTCCACAGACACCCTGTGAGGTAGATGAGGCTGAGAGAGCTCTGACAGAAACTGCTCTTTCAAGAACAGCTCTGACAGAACAATGGCTTGCCCAAGGTCATCCAGCAACTGCAAGTGGAAGAGTGGGGAATCAAACCTGGTTCTCCCAGATTAGAATCTGCACACTTAACCACTGCACCAAACTGTAATGTTTGTCAGCCAGTTCACAGTTTATAATTGTACTTGGTCCTAATAAAAGACACCATGCCTGTTGACATTTTTCTCTGATATCAGGGGTTTTGCCTGTCCTGCAGAGTTCCAGCTTTCCTGTTACTCAAATAAGTGGCTTTAGCATTTACTGGAATCTGACAGCACCTGCAACAGTTACACTTGGGAATAATGCAAAAAAGTCAATGCAGGTGCACTGATATTGGGCAGATTTAGGATTAAAACAAAGCTCAAAGCTAATATGCTGCTGCAGAGGTGCCCCCATAATCTAATCACATAAATATTAAGATTTTCAAAGGCTACAATAGATTACATTAGATACAGGCTTAGCCAACTGAATTAATGAGTACTGGGGAAAATATTGAAATTGCTAGCCATATACACAGATCCCTTTAACTAAGAAGATTAAGTTACAGCTACTAATCAAACAAGTAAAGAAAGGAAGATGACATATGGTAGGCTGGTCATTAGGAAGCCAACTAATTTTGTTAAGGAAGGAGAGATTAAAACACTGCCGGTTGCACAACAATCCAAGAGAGAAAATACTGGATTCCAAGGTTCAGGTCCTAAACATACATAATAATAATTAAATATGGCCAAATCGCAACTATCTTATGGCAGTCTGGAAACCCTTCATGGCAAGAGATGGGCAGTGATCCTGGACTACTTTGGTGGTCTCTGATTCAAGTAATAACCATAGCTGACCATGCTTAGCTCCTCACAAGTTCAGGCTAGTCTAGAGTATTCAGGTGGCTGTAACCACTAACTTGGTTGTAAATGGAAACTAACTTAGTGGGGCTTACTTCAGAGTAAACTTCCTCTGCTCGAGGAAGCTGTCAGCAGCAAAAACCATGCTGTTTTTGCAGTGACCAGCCTGCTATATAAATTCTACTCCTGAAGTCTGCCCAACACGCTCTAACACATGACATAAGCCATTGTTCCCATTTGTTTCAGACTATTTGGAAACTATTTATAAATATACATGGCCAGTTCCCAACTTTCTGGCACACTCTAGCCTGATTAATGCATAACAGGGCTAAGCAGGCTAGTGCCAGCTTGGTTTTCAATACCTTCCATTCAGCTGCAGCCTAAAACACAATGGGGAAGAGGAAAAACCTGTTTCTCACTTGAAGCATTAGAATAAGAATGAGGAAGAGACACAGCTTCCATCCCAGTGGAGTCCCTGAGCCTTTACGTTTTCCTCTAACAATGAATGGTTGTCATGAATTCATCCTAGAAAAGTCAAAGTTCTACCATCTAGGACACCATTTTGGCATGAGAAAAATAGATCTACCACCCAGGCATCGAGTGGCTTGGACTCATCAACTGGGACCACAAGTCATGGGGATGGGACTATGTTCTGTCAGAGCTGTTCTCTCAAGGACAGTTCTGAAAAGAACTCTCTCAGCCCCACCTACCTCACAGGGTGTCTGTTGTGGGGAGGGGAAAGGAAAGGAGTTTGTAAACCGCTTTGAAACTCCGAGTAAAGGGTGGGGTATAAATCTAATCTCCTCCTCCTATGTCTCCTGAAGAGTTCCAGGGTTGCGAAAGATTACACACACACCCCAATCTGAAGTCAAATTTAGGAGGCACATGGAAGTCATAAACACACACAATATCCATTTGTTATTGTCTCACTAAAGCTCTGTTCGGGACAACAGGGCCAGTCTTGGCAAAGTGGGCCAGGCTATATTCCTTCCTTTGCCTGATACAATGGTCCATATGATTAACAGAAAGTTAGAGGAGAGGGAAGACACTGAGAAAAGGACTTTAACTCTTCACACCACACTGCCAGCTCTGAAACTTGACTTGTCTTTAACTGGTTCCCCAATCAGTATTAGGCCTTTCTATGGCAGCACTATATTTCAACACTATTTGTTCACAGATTTCACATTTTGCTTTAATTTCCTAAACCTTATGAATCAAAAGTATTTTTCTTCTCTCATTAGCATCAAGTCAATAAGGGCAATTACCTTATTTTATTCCTTAATGAACATTTACCTATGCTTCATAATAACATGAAGAAAAATACACATATGGAGAACTCCTGCCTTCCTAAACAAAAGTGGGGGAAAGCTTTTGGCTTTTATATGGCAAAAAGCAGATGTCAAAACTTCTGCAGAGTTACTTTCCATTCTCAATAGGTATGTAAATACAGGTCGGGAATGCCAGCTTTTTACCACAAAGAACATATTAAAAGATGCGACAAACTGTGAACCTTCAAAGTTGGGATGGTATGACAGTGCTGAAGGCTAAATGCTACTCAGGGATGTAGCCATTTTGCACTATAGCCCTATCCAAAGCTGCCCAACTTAGAATGAGTTCTCATCACTTCTGACAATTCTACATGTGACCAGCATTCAATGGGTTGACAATTAAGCTTACAAAAAAGATACAGCATGCTCTCATGATATTTCCATTATTAACAAGTGATACCTGAAAGCGTAACAATCCCACGTGGTTGAGGCTCAAAGCGCAAATATTTGTTACAAAAGGAAGCAGATTCAAGGGCCAAGAACAAGACATTCCCCAGGAAGTAACCAGCTGTCTGGCCCACAGAGTTACAAGTGGAAGCATAGCCCACGTTCTCCCTGGACAACATAGTTAATGCCCAGCCATCCACAGCTATATCTTGAGTGGCTGCCAAGAACTCAAATAAGAAGAAAGTCACAGTAAGTGCCACCACATCTGGGCTTTTGCCTTCTACCTCCCCAAGTAGAGAGTCCACCTGCTTAGAAAGGTACATCATAAAAAGTCCTAAGACGTACTGAGTGGGCACAAGCCAAGACTTGCGGCGACCAAAGCTCTTGAAGTACACAGCATCCACCATGGGGGCCCAAAGCAGTTTCAGGCTGAAGGGCCAGAAAACAAAACTAAAAAAGGCCTGGTCTGTGTAGCTAACATTCTTGCTTTGTAAGATGAGAGGTATGCTGCCCGCAAGCCCCAGAGGAATACCCTGCAGCACATAGAGGAAAAGGAGAAGCAAGATACTGCCCAGTTCTGCTCGATAGCCTCGGGGAGTCCTGGTGGGTCTAGAACTCGGTTCCTGAAGCAGAGCTTCTCTATCATCTCCACCAACTGTCTCAGGATGGCCACCCTCATAAAGGTCCAAGGGTGGAGAGTCACTCTTCATCACCTCCAGAGGATGCTGGTAGCTTCCAGTCCGGCGCTGCCGACTGCTGTCCTTGAGTGAGATAGTTGGTGACATGTCACACACGTAATCCGCCGCCGTTGTTTTGGGGAACAGGTTGTCCTTCCACAGTAGCTGCTTTACACCTACAAAGCTGCCTCGCAAAGCCCCAGAAGCAGTCAAGCCGTCAAGGGGCACTTTCAGCTAAAGGCAGATCACCTGAAAGAGGGGGGAACTGTCCACGAGGCAGCCTTCCCTACTTCTAAAGCAGTCTCTGGCCCTTGTCATTTGCAAGAATAGCGGAGACCGACTCAGGCCTGGAAGGACGAGGAATACGAGGCGGTGAGACGGTGCCAAGACGCCGCTGCTGGGTCAGCCTCGCCGGTCGGAGGCGACGAGCCTCCCCCAAACCTCGGCTGGGAAACGAACCAGCGCTAGAAGGACGAAGGGGCTTCTTCCTCGCTGGTGTCACAGGCCTTCCTTCGTCTCGCCCAGGTCTCAAATTCAAGTAACAAGAATTTTTAGTCCTCCGTGCTTGGCAATTCGGTTTAGTCCACCCATAAAAGCTTCCCCACCGGAAACACGAACTGATCCATGAGGTCCGCCAAGCCTCCAAAAATTTCCAGGTAGCCGTGGTCCTATCCTACTGGCTGAAAGGGGGCTACGTCATGAAGAGACTGCCCTATCATAGAACAGCATTGGCCGGCTGAGGAAACAGAGCTCTGCCGGGCAAAAGCGTTTCAGAATCAATGAGTCACGTTTCCGGGCAGGGGGCAAGAGAGCCAAAGGATTTGCACGGTACACGATAGAGATTTGGAGGATAGAGAGCCTCTGAGCGTCTATATTGTGCTCTCGTCCATGCAAAGTAAGACAAGCACATGGAAGCCGGAAGTGTAAGTTGTAATGTATGGCAATGCTCACTTATCCTGAATTTATCTCTATACAGAATCAGATGGGTAGCTGTGTTGATCAGAAGCTGCGGAACCATATTTGAGTCCAGTGGCACCTTTAAGACCAACAAAGTTTTATTCAAGGTATAAGCTTTCCTATACACGCACACTTCTTCAGATACAATGGAATAGAAGTTACCTTTCCATACATACAGGTAGAGGGGTGGGCACTCAATGAAATTGCTGAGCAGTCGGGTGAGAACAGATAAAAGGAAGTACTTCTTCACCCAAAGAGTGATAAACCAGCATGTACGGCTTCAATAGGGAATTAGATAAACGTATGGACCAGAGATCCATCAGTGGCTATCTATACCACAAACCATAGATAGGAACTCTGGGGCAAGTGATGCTCTGTATTCTTGGTGTTTGGGAGGGGCAACAGTGTCCTGGCCCCACTGATGGACATCTGGTATTTTTGGCCACTGTGTGACAGAGCGTTGGACTGGATGGGCCATTGGCCTGCCTGATCCAACATTGGCTTCTCTTATGTACCTAGGGTGGGCAGCAAACTAGCGTACAACATAATGAAGATATTTAGCAGATGCAAAGACCAAACAGGAATAATATGCTTACGTTACCATTTGTTTGGGTTTAATTCTGGGGGGAAACATAGTGAAGGAAATAAATATGTCACAATTGGAGATTGATGTATGCTGAGAGTGGATTAACTGAGACCCTGCCATTACGCTCCATCCATCTCCTCAAGCATGGAAGCGACCGTACAGCATTTTCTTCTTTTAAGTATTTTATTTATTTATTCAGTTTATATCCCTATCTCACAAGCAGGCTCAGGGCAACTCACAACATACGATAAAACAATAAATAACAGTCCATTAAAACATCAGTCATTTCATATAGGTAAATTAATTGGTTAAAATAATATCTGATGGCAGCTAGACTTTTCCTAACTCCAGTGCATGCTGCAGCAATGTCATGGAGGACACATTTTCTCAAGTTAATGCGAGTCAACTGATAATGATGTCACATTGATATAGCAGTGCCCTAAGCATGCACACAAAAGCTTATACCCAGAATTAAACTTTGTTGGTCTTAAAGGTATCACTGGACTCCAACTTTGTCCTGTTGCTTCAGACCAACATGGCTACCCACCTGAATCTATAGTTTATAAAGGTGGTTTCCCATACAAGAATCCCTTCTCAGGGAAAGGTTTTTAGCACTGAATCACAACTAAACACGGATCTTGAAACAACTGACAGATTACTATCTCTGTAATGTTAACCAGAGATGTAAATCCCAGTAAAATTAATGAGCCTTATTTCTAGGTAGTCATGAGAAGCTGGGGTGGTGTAGTGGTTAGAGTGTTATACTACGATCTGGGAGAGCCAGATTCAAATCCCCCGTCTGCGATGGAAGCTCAGTGGGTGACTTTTGGCCAGTCTCAGCCTAACTAATTTTCAACAGGGCTGTTCTGAGGATGAAACACAGGACAGGAGAAGGATGTAAGCCACAGAACGGTGGGATATAAATGAAACACATAAAAAAATAAAATGTCTACAGTCATGTCATTAATGTATAATATTAGAGACAGCTGAGAAAATAACATAACACTATTTTTGAAATCCGACCTTCAGAAACAAGTTAACCATTTTTGTATTTTGTCCTTATCAAAGGTAGTGGGTTTATTGTTAGCCCACTCCTTCCCCAAGGAGCTTTGGCTAATGCTCATTTCCTATGCTGCCTCCCCCTTTTATCATCACAGCACACCTATAAGGGAGGTTAGGCTAAGAATGAGAGCTTCACGGCAGAGAGGACCACTTTAGCCTAAGTTTCCTTGCTTCAGATCGCTCTAACCACTACACCACACTGGCTCCCATCTAGTTCTGTAATGTTAATGGAACGTGTCCAGAGTTAAGTGTTTTGCAGTACCATGTCTCAAGCTTCATTTATTTATTTATTTTATTTTTGGATTTATATCCCGCCCTCCCCGAAGGCTCAGGGCGGCTAACAACGGGGCACATGTGCCAGAATTAAAACAAAACAGTCTAAAACAGTAAAACAATACAATACAACAACAAAGTGTCAGTGCAAGATGAGGTAGGTCTTGGTTGAATGGCATTGATCCCATGGATTATATCCATGGATTATAATTACCAGAGTGTATTTGTGGGGGCAGAGCCTGGGAAGGTCCCAAATGCGTTCCCTTGGTGACTGCTGCTTTCTGGAATCATCTCATCGGCACCTTGCTGTGTGGGCAGTGCTAGGTATTCTTTGTTCAAACAGATATTTAAGTACTGGGTTGTCCAGCAGCATTTCAGCTAAATTCTTGCCTGGCACTAGAATGTATAAAGCTGAGGAAACAGTGGACTCGCATTGCAAGAGCCACAGGCACGATTTCTGTGCTTGTCTTTGGCCTTCCTGTATAAACATTGTCCCATCTCACACAGAAGACAAGAAATCAATGTTTATGGCTCTTTATTCAGAAAATGGGCATGGCACCTCTCCGGAGACTGGCATGAGGTGGCTGAATGGGCTCTAATGGAATGGTGGGTAGGAGTGCTGTCCCTCCAACAGTCGTAGAACTCTCAGGGTGCAGCCATAGTTCTGTCAGAGCTGTTCTCTCAAGGACAGTTCTGGAAAGAGCTCTCTCAGCCCCACCTACCTTACAGGGTGTCTTTTGAGGGGAGGGGAAGGGAAAGGAAAGGAGTTTGTAAGCCACTCTGAGACTCTGAGTGAAGGGTGGGGTATAAATCCCATCTCTTCTTCTTGTAGGGATGAGAAAACCTGCACTTCCTTCATGCAACTGTGAAATGTCCTGAAGCCCTACCTTCCCTCTGACCACACAGACAAAATCCCAAGTATACTTAGACTTGTGCTTAGCTCTTTTCAACCTTACCCACAGCTCTTATTCTGTCAACATGAACTGTTGCAAGTAGAAGAACGACATTTGAGTCCAGTGGCACCTTTAAGACCAACAAAGTTTAATTCTGGGTATAAGCTTTTGTGTATATGCATATGAAAGCTTGTCTTATACACAGAATAAAACTTTGTTGGTCTTAATGGTGCCATTGGACTCAAACATCGTTCTGCTGCTTCAGACCAACATGGCTACTCACCTGAATCTATTGCAAGCAGAAAAAGCCACAAGTTCCCAGTTACCTACAGTGCTGCCAAGACCATTTGCCCCCTGTTTTCTTGGCCCCAGTCTCTGCCCTTGGTTTGTAACCAACCCACCTGTCCTGCCATTTTAGAAAAGTCTGACCCACCCAGTGCCTAAGAGTTGTTTACTGAAACAATCAAGTAAGCCTCAGTCAGAGGAGGTGCATGCAAGACAAAGGAGGCTAGATTGATGGGAAAATAGGCAGAACTGAATGTTAATCAAGGAACATAATGACCAGTATTTTGGCTGCGGAAAGGAGTAGTCTTGGCATAGAAAGGCAAGCCTAGAGAGAAATTATTCAATTAGGCATGGTCAGCTCTGTGACTGTTATTTTAAACATTTCAGTCCAATCAGAGTACAATTCCCTGTTCTCAGTCTCGACAATCTGAAGGCTTCTGGTTTCATTTGGCCATCTCTTGCCTCCCTCCAGCCCATGAAAACCAAAGCATTGATTCTCTTATTCTCTGCCCCATTTAGCAAGAGCTGACCTTATGCCTTCCAACTCAGGCTCAGCTCAGCTTCAGCCATGTCCTGACTCACTTGTCATTCCTAGTCCTGTTCCACATGTTCTCCCGGGATTACTACCAGAACCATTGCCCAGAAGCTCTTGATTGGGTCCCTTGACAAGCGTTCCCGTCTAGAATGTTAAACCCCTGGTTTGTGGATCTTTAGACCTCGGAACACTATAGGCCACCCCATGCAGAAAAGTTAGTATCTCCCTCCACTCTCTTTGCTATTCCGTCTCTTGGAACCTCACTCCCTTAGCCCTCTGTGCTTTGAGTTACATGCTGCACAGTGCAAATATCGTGTGTTGGGACTGGGTACAGGCATCTGTGGGCTCCTTAGTATTTCTGTACTGCAACATACTTGACTGTTGTTCTGACCCTGAGACTGCACTTTTATTTCCTCTCAAGGAACTTGCTCTGATGAGTCTGTCTGGTGGACAAAGTTCAGGTTTGAGGCCTACTTCCTTGTAGCTGGGTGTTAAAACGCAAGTCAGCAGCTCCTGCCAGGACAGTAAGTGAGAGAGAGTAGAAGAGAAACTTCTCTCCCATGTTTGATTATTTTATGTTCTTTTGAGTCCATTTTGGGAAGCAGATTCAGTCACATGGGAAACATGTCTTAACATACACATGTACAGACCACACACAGTAATGGGGTCATTTTCATTATCTAGACAAAAAGTACATGTAACTATCTGAATGTGTGGGCCAGGCCTGCTGCTGATAACTGTTAACAGAATGTTACTTTAAGACTCATATTAGACATTAGTTACTGACCCTGTAGTTGATCAGTCCCGAGTAAAACCATTACAAATATGATTCTGCCAATAGAGGTGTCCCAAAATAATCTGAATAGAGGGAGGAAATTAGATACTTATTGTAGTGACTGAGGTAACATAGTTTTTTGGCAGGTCCATACCTAATTATTAAGTTTATAAGAATTTAAGTATAGGCTTATAATGTGCTATACCTTTTAGTTTACCAGTCCATTAGGCCTTGGGAATGGTCCACAGCTGCTGATTGGATACTTATTTTTTTGACTGGATCATGGTTTCATCTGGACTCCACATTGCAGTACCCCTATCCTCTGTCTTGGATTGCTAGACTTCCATTTGTAATTGCTTTTTCCTTGCCACTTTCCCATTCTTCTGTTGGCACCCTATACATGGGCATCCAAGAGGGAATTTCAAGAGAGGCTTTTTCCATTGTCTACTGAAAAATCAGTCTTCATGTGGATATGATTTTTTAAAAACCTTCTGGATGTAACTAAAAGACTACAAAGCTTACAGCCCCAAACCTTACTAGGTGACTTTGGGGCCAGGCTCTTTCAGCCTAGACGACATCAGAAGGTTGTTATGATGATAAAGAAAACGGAGAGGAAATGATGTATTTGACTGAGCTCTTTGTTGGAAGAAGGGGAAGGAAACAACACAAGAGGATTTTCCCCATCTCTGAAAAGAAGACAACCAGCAACCTCTAGTGAGTAAACACAGAAATGCATGAATAGAATGCATGGCTTTAACCTGAAATGCTTTTACTTCCCAAAGTACCTAATTTTTGTAATTCCACTGTTCCAGAGTAAACAACATATATGATTTGCTGGTTTGTATTTAATTTATTTATATACGTATTGCCCTGACCCGGATGGCCCAGGCTAGCCCGATCTGATAAGCTAAGCAGGGGTGGCCCTGGTTAGTCCATGGATGAGATACCAGCAAGGAAGGCCAGGGTCGCAACACAGAGGCAGGCAATGGCAAATCACTTCTGTTAGTCTCTTACATCAAAAACCGTATGGGGTTGCCGTAAGTCAGCTGCAACTTGACAGCACTTTCCACCACCCTCTTTATTAGAATTTTTTCATCTGGACTCTCGTCGGTTATGCGACAGGACCCTAAGCACTTCCCAGGAACTTCTTTTTTCCCAAATTAATCTTGGTATATTAAGCAAGTTTCTTGGTAATCCTGGCATATCAAGCATTTCGTGCACTCCCCGATTTGCCTCCAACCATGCTGTCATTTCTGCAAAAGGATTAAGCATGTGAGAGATACGGTATCAACCTGCATTGTTTTGAGGGCTGATTGTTGCCCATTTTGTACCAAAGGCCAGTGCGGTGATACAGCTTTAAGAAGTGCTAGATTCAAGTCCAGTAGCACCTTAGAGACCAACAAAATGTTCGGGACATGAGCTTATCTGACAAAGGGAGCTCTGACTCTCAAAAGCTCATATCCTGAAAATCTTGCTGGTCTCTGAGTTGCTGCTGGACTCAGATCTGGCTGTTCTGCCACAGACCAACGAGGCTACCCTCTAAAACTAGCTTTAAGAACTGTTCAGAATGAATTACATTTACATGAGTACATTTTATTCAGGATTTTGGAGAGAACAAGGATTTCTGACATAAGAGAACAGGAGGAACCTGGCAGAATTAGTTGATCTGGCAAGCAATTGGAAAGTGAGAGTGTGGCGCCTGTGGGCACCATGGCACCTGCTGACCCCTCTTCTGTTTGCCCACCAAGTGCTTTCAGAAAGTGGGTTGGGCCAAATGGGTCTTTTGTCCAGCAAGGCCTTTCATTGGCCACTGGAGATCTGATAGGCTGTGCATATTTTTAAAAATGTTACTTTATCAGCAGCTGCCACCACAACAGTAGGCTCTTCAGTGTGTTACTGAAGGTAAGCTGGGGCAGCCATTTTGTGGCTGGCTCCACCTACTGTGGCAGCCATTTTGTGGCTACACCCACTATGCTGTGTCAGAATTCCAAAGATGCCCACAGACTCAAAAAGGCTGGGGACCACTGTAAGTTACTGGCTATAGTGAAGGACTAGGATCTGGGTTTAGACTACAACTCAGACATGAAATTCCTGGGTGACTTTAGGCCAGTGTTCATATGAGCCGTTTTGGGCCGAGAGAGGGACAGATCGGGGCCGCGGGAAATGGGCGCAATCCCACAGCAACATCTGGGAATCGTGTTGCGCCCGTTCCCAGCCCGTCCCCAATCCGCCCCTACCGGCCAAAACCTGCGGCAAAAAAGAACCACCTACCTACGAAAGGCCGCATCACCGCCGGCCGTGGGATCGCCGGCGCGTCTGTTTGCCGGCGCACACCCGGCCCCCGGCCGTACTGCGCATGTTCGAGCATGCGCAGTTCAGCAGCCTCCCCCTCCCATTCGTCTCTTCCTCCCTGGCATCTGATTGTGCCGGGGAGCAACGGCGCCGCGGCTCAGGGGATCATGGAATCCTGCCACGGCATCTCTTTTTTGGTGCGACTTTTAAAAGCCGCACTTTGCCCAGTGTTTTCCCTGCCGTGTGGCAGGGGCCATACTTTCTCAGTCTAATCTGACAGGGTCATTGTGAGGATAAAATGCAGAACGGGAAAACTATGTGCATCACCCTGAGCTTCTTGGAGGAAGGATGGGATTAAAAATGTATTGGATAAACTAGAAAGCTATTAATAAACCATCACTTGTTGAATTTTCCTGACTTCAGTGCCATTTATGACATAACACATAGTCCCAGCAGTCTTAAAAAGAGCAGCAGCGACTCAGTGATGGATCACCTGCTTTCCATGCAAGAGGTCCAAGATTAAATCTTTAGTACCTCCACTCAAAAAAGAATCTCAGGTAGCAAATGTTGGGACAGAGTCTTATCAGCCTGAGATCCTGGAGAGCTGTACTGAGCAACCTGGTATTATACTGACTCAGCATAAGGTAGTTTCATATAGTCATACAATCAGATTAATTTAAAAAAAAAAAATCAAGAATTTGAGAGTAGCTGGAACGTGAAGAAAAGTTAACAGAACAAAGAGTTCAAATAGGCTTCAAAAATCCTCAACATGGTTAATTTCATACAGAAGCTTATAACCAAAGTCAGTAAGCATTGCTGCAAAACAGTGGCACTCACTTCATGGCTCATGGAGAGCCACGTTCATAATTACCAATGACAAAGAAGCCACGTGACCACCGTATGTGGGCTCTGCAGGAGAAAGATGGGCTAAGCGCCTGTTTTCCTTTGCAGAGCCCAGAGCCTGGTCTGCCTCAAGCTGGAGAGAGAACAAGAAGGCAGAGACAGAAATAAAGGGTGCTTAGGCTTCCTACTTCAGGGACCTGCTCGGGTCAGGCCGTGGGCATTCTCCCTGCCAGGGAGAAAAATCCACCACTCATCCCAGTCCTGGCTGGCTTGCTTTTTTCCTGGCTGACTGCCATGGTAGTGGTTTTACTCTCTCTTCTCTGCAGTCAGCCTGCTCTCCTCCTGGCAGATGCCTCTGGAATGAGAGCACAGAGGCTGTGGAGAAGAGTGGGGATTGTTGCAGAGAACGGGCCCTTTACTGCCATTCCTGGCATGAGGCTCACAGCTTACCCATCCTCCAATTCTTCCAGTTGAATCCACATAGCAGCTTCAAGGCCCACTTGGCAATGGCCTTGCCTGTTTTCCTTCAAACATGGGGTAGGCGTGACATAAGGGAACAGTGCTAAGAACTATGAGTGGCATGTCAAAGAGCCACTTGTGCCTCCCGAACCATTGTGTATCACTGCTACTCCAGTGGATGTGGGCCGGGAATATAACCCTACTACTGGATTTCAAAAGCTAAAACCACTAATTAAAGAAATACTTGTGCATAGACCTTACAGTAGGTGATTGGAAAAATCTGTGGACAATTTTGCCAGACAAGGCACAGAGGCTGTTTAATGCAGAAATATGGGATCTTTGGAGACAAGTGGTTTATGTATCCACAACACTTATCAAAACATATTTTCACAAATAGAAATAAAAGCTTTGGTATTTGAGTGCGAGAAATTGCATTTATTCATTTATGAAAGGTATGTGCTTACTAAAACTTATCTTAAACTATTGATTTCAATAGAAAATAAATGTCTAACAGACAAACCTCCGAGGTTGTTCTACAGAATGCAGTTAATGACCTAACTATAGAAGACAACTCTGGGAAGGATCTATTGATTGCAGATGTATTATCTAGAGCTTTTGTCAGAACAGAAAGACAGATTACTGTGACAGATGGAGTCTATTAATCTGATTCAAAAATTAATTCCAGTCTTGAATAAAATGTACTCAGGCATTTTACAGGTCTGAAAAATCAAGATTACACGTAGCAAATGTTTTTTAAAGCCATTGGCGATCACTACCTGATAGTCACATACTGCATTCTTATTACCAGTTTAAGGGAAAACTTCACCAGATGGCTGTTACACCAACTGCTTTATCTACAGCAGAGGCTAACTAAATTTAACGTGAGTCCTGGCCAGCTATACCAAGGTCGTGTCTGAACCCAGAGTTCCAATAATAGAGACCACACGGGTGTCATTCCAAAACAAATAATCTTTTTACTAAAGGATATCAAAGTCACATACACACAAAAACATCAGTCTCACTTCGCATATGTTCAAGTTCCTTTAGAGTTACATAAATAGAAATAAAATAGTTTTTCAGTTACTTGGAGGTAGGTAGGTAGCTATTTCGGTTTATACTTGCCTGTTCCAGAAGTCTTGTCTGTTGCAATGTAAGAATAGGGGAGAAAGTAGTACCTAGGGGTTTAAACTAAATAGCATCTGCTAGAACCAGCTAAGCAAGCATGGACCTCTTTGGCTGCAGTTCCAAGAGATCTTAAAGTAGACAAAGGGATTGTTGGATAGAAAGCTGGACCTTAGGGGTAGTAAAGAAGATAGAGGTCGTAGAGAGGGAAGATGGCTAGCAAAGACCTAGGGTTTGGCTCTTTACTTTTATAGTTGAATCTCCAGGTGGGTGGCACCTTGCCAAACTGTAATCCCACCTACTTACAAGTCCATCCCATAGCTTTCCCCATTGGTGCATGTGGAAAGGGGCAGGTATTCTATGGGTTGGGTCAATATTTGAAATACTACACTCTATCTCATAGAATACCATCTGGCTAGGTGTGAAGTCTTGGCTTCCTGCATCCTCTTTGAAGTACAGATGAATCTTGGCTTTCCCAGGCCTACAAGGTACCATCAACATGAAACTGCAATTCAGATGCAGATCAAGTCCGTGTTCTGCGTGACATCTCGTCTCTTTAGCAATGGGGGAATTTCTCCTTCTTGGTTGTTTTTCCTCTGCTCACAATGGTTAACATGTGCTTCTTCTTCCCATGGTGCTTTGAGCTGAATGTGTGCAAGCTACATTAACATGAAATGCAGGCAAGTGTTCCCTATGTGAAGGCTCTCACAGTGGGTGATGCAAACAGCTTCCTTTGGCCCATGGTATACAGATGTGTGCACAGTCCATGTTTTGTGTGTGTAGCAGATATAAAACCATAAATTAGTCCATTTCTCAACATGGCATTTTGGTTAAAGATTAATTGTGCCCAAAGTATTATCAAAAATTTGATACAAAAAGAGACTTTAGGTATAGAAAAGTATAAAGGAAGCAGGATGGTTTATATTGGCCCAGTGTTGATGCTGACATAAAAGAAAAACAGGTTGCTTACCTGTAACTGGTGATCTTCGAGTGGTCATCTGTGCATTCACACCCATGGGCTCTAGTGCGCACGTGCTCGATCGATCGGTGCTGTAGCAAGCTCTTTTAACGGATTTTCGCGCCCAGTCCCTCGGGCATGCGCAGGAACCCCACCGCGCATGCCCAGAGGGGTGGGTGTGGACATCCCACCAGTTACTTCAAACCGCCGCAAATCAACCCCTATTAAAAATGTAGAAGCTGACAGCAGCGGGGAAGGCGGGTGGGTGGTGTGAATGCACAGATGACCACTCGAGGATCACCTGTTACAGGTAAGCAACCTGTTTATCTTTGACGTGGTCTCTGTGCTTCACACCCATGGGAGATTAGCGAGCAGTGGCCTACCTGGAGGAGGGTGCTGGCAGGTCCTTTACTGCGTAGCTGAAGATAGAACGTGACATCCCATGCTGGTATTGGTGTTAGTATGGACTGTAGTGTGTAGTGCCTGATGAAGGTGTTAGGCGTGGCCCACGTAGCGGCTTTGCAAATGTCCGTCAGTGGCACTCCCTGGAGGAAGGCTGTGGCGACAGCCCTGGTCGAATGAGCCCTGATAGGGCCAGACAATTGCTGTTTGGCGATCAGGTAACGTAGACAGATGAGACCCACAATCCACTTTGACAGGCGCTGAACCGTGATGCGAGTGCCCAGCCGTGCTGATGCGTAAGAGACAAACAGTTGCGAGTCTCGTCTAGTTGGGTGTGTTCTATTGAGGTAGAACAGGAAAGCCCGCTTCACATCTAAAGTGTGTAATAGTTTGTCTTCCGGTGATGTTGGATTTGGGAAAAAATCAGGGAGGAAGACCTCTGCCTGCAGTTGGAACTCTAACACCACCTTCGGCGGGAAGGAGATGTCCGGGATGAGGCGGACTTGGTCCGGCAAAAATGACAAGTAAGGTGTATCGTGCCGGAAAGCCAATATTTCTCCCATTCGTCTAGCCAATATTTCTCCCATTCGTCTAGCCGATGTGACAGCAATTAAAAAGGCCGTTTTCCATGCTAGAAGTTTGAGGTCGCATGTTGCAAGCGGCTCAAAGGGCTTCCTCGTGAGCTGGCGGAGAACTAGAGGAAGGTCCCAGGGAACGACTGGAGTTTTGACAGGAGGATAGAGATGCAATAAACCTTTTAAAAAACGTTTTGAAATCGGATGGGAAAACAAAGTGCATCCGTCAACTGGAACATGGTAGGCCGAAAGAGCGGCCAAATAAACTCTCAACGATGAATGTGAAAGTCCCGAGTCAGCTAGGGAGAGGAGGAATTGGAAAACTCTTTCGAGACACACTGAGGTGACTCGAGGGGCATCATCACCTAGGGAAGAACAGAACCTTCGCCATTTATAATTGTGGGACCTCCGGGTAGTAGGTTTCCTGGAATTCAAGAGAACATTCGCTAAGCGGGTGAAGTAGCCGTTATTCTCCATGCCGTTAGTTTCAGTTGTGGTATGTCGTGATGGAGAAGAGGGAAGTCGGAGACGAGGAGGAGGTCCTGAGCCGGAGGGAATTGATGGTATATCCCTTCTGATAACTTGAGGACTGTTGAAAACCAAGGTTGTCTCGGCCACCATGGGGTTATTAAAATGCAGTCCGCGGCGTCTCTGAGTATTTTGTGGACCACTCTCAGAAGCAGAGGTAAGGGAGGGAACAGGTAAAGAAGTCCCGTGGACCAAGGGTAAAGGAGACCGTCTCCGAGAGATTGTGGGTCCCTGCCTCCTCGACTGCAGAACATAGGACACTTTTTGTTGTTTTTGGTGGCAAACACATCAACTTGGGGAGCTCCCCACTTGTGGAAGAGTGGGAGGAGGTATCTTGGGTTCATCCCCCACTCGTGAAGGCTGAGTCCTGCTCGACTTAGATGGTCTGCCTGCATGTTCATGTGTCCGGGAATGTGAGTGGCTGCGAGGAAAATGTTGTTGGCGATGCAAAGCTCCCACAACCGGGTGGCAAGGTTGCAGAGGCGTAGGGAAACAGTGCCTCCCTGTCTGTTGACATAAGAAAGCGCCGTGGTGTTGTTCGTGAGGACCGTGACACATTTTCTCTTGATTAAAGGTAGGAAGCTGGTGACAGCATGTTGTATCGCCAGCAGTTCTATGAAGTTTATGTGTCGCTTCCTGTTCTGCGCATTCCATTTGTCCCCCATGGAAAGGACCATGGGGTGCGCACCCCATCCCATCAGGGAAGCATCCGTCGTTATGGTGACTTCGGGTGACGGAGGGTGGAAGGGTGCTCCCTGGTTGGGTACGGACGACGGTAGCTAAGGAAATGATATCTGCTGCTCTGTCGTGTGGCAGGTAAGCCATGCATGTCTTGGAATCCAGTATAGCGCCAATGTCCTGTATTCTCTGGACCGGGCACAATTGAGACTTTTGTCGATTGACTTGTAGACCCAGATTCTCCAATAGTGCCAGAGTCTCTGTGACGTTTGAGACCAGGGCGTTCTTGGAAGGTGCTACCAGAAGCCAATCGTCGATATATGGGTAGATGGAGACACCATGGAGACTGAGGAAAGCTGCAACCACAATCATAGTCTTTGTGAAGACTCTTGGGGCGCTGGACAGACCGAATGGCAGGGCCGTATACTGGTAATGCTGTTGACCAATCGCAAAGTATAGGTATTGGCGGTGGGAGGGGTAGATGGTAAGGTGGAAGTATGCGTCTTGGATGTCGAGGGTGGCCATCCAGACGTGTCTCCGAAGCAATGGCATGATCTGTTGTAGGGACACCATGCGGAAGCGGTGGTAAGTCACAAAACGGTTCAGTTCCCTTAGATCTAATATGGGTTGAACACCTCCCATCTCGCTTCGGGACTGTGAAGTATCGGGAATAAAACCCCGTCTTGTGGAGGTGCGGTGGTGGTACACATTCGATGGTTCCCTTCTGCAGAAGGACGGAAACCTCTTCCAGGAGAGGTGGGGAATGGGGCGTGGAGACGACGACAGGAGTATTGGGGTTCTGGTGGAACTGGATTTGGTAGCCTCGGGTCAAGATGGACAGCACCCACTCGTCTGAGGTGATGTGACGCCAAGTTTGAAGAAAAGGTGTGTTTGGTGTGGGAAGATTGTTGCCCGGAACCGAATCTTGGTTTCTGGAAGGTGGATTTTTTGCCTCCCGAAGATGTTTGCGGTCTCCATTGTGTGACCGGAGACTAACGACTTGGGGTACGCCTCTGCCAGGATCTCGACCAGGTGCGGGGACAGTATTGTTGCCTCGCAGAGGATGACACTCCTAGAGCTCGAGAAGCTTTTATGCTTTTATCTAATTCCTGTAAAGTAGAATCAGTAGTGGCATTGAAAAGTCCCAGGCCATCAAATGGAAGGTCTTCCACATAAGATCTAGTATCCATGGGCAGATTAGTATTGCGGAGCCAGGAATGTCTCCTGAGAGCTATTGCAGAGGCCATCGTTCTGGAGGATGCCTCGAGGACATGCTTAGTAGCGTTGAGCTGTTGTTTTGCCAACACCATGCCTTCCTTTTGGATGACTCTGGCTGCCTGAAGTTTGTCTTCTGGGAGATGGGTCAGAAGTTCGGAGAACCGTTCCCAGAGAGTATATTGATACCTATTCATGCAGGCCAGGTAGTTAGTGGCCTTGACTCCCAATGCTCCTGAGGAGTAGAAGCGTCTGCCAAAGGCATCCAATTTCTTACCTTCCTTGTCAGAAGGTGCGGAGTGTGTCCTCTTGGATTTAGAGGAAGATGTTATCACCATCGAGTTTGGCTGAGGATGCGAGAATAGGAATTCGACATTTGCCTCTTGGACCCTATACATGTGGTCCAGTCGTCTCGTGGACACTGGGGCTGACGAGGGTTTTAGCCATGGAGCCTTTGCTGCCTGCAAAAGGACTGAAGACATAGGCAATGCCAAGGTGGAGGATGTATCCAGCTGGACTATATTAAAAACGGCATCTGTTGCCTGCGGATGTTGCTGGACGACAGAGAGGCCTAAAGAGTGGGCCATTCTTTTGACTAAATCTGTGTATGACGTAAGGCTGTCAGATGGGGATATGGGTAGGTTCTCAGCGACATCCTGGTTGGGAGATTTATGGTCAGGAGAGGTTTGAGCCTCAGACGCTTCCGTATCCGAGTCATCTTCCATGGAGTCAGAGTCTTGGTGTGGTATTTAGACCGAAGTGTCCTCTTGACAAGCTATAGGTTTTGGTGGAACGACAGGGTTTGGAGTAACCTGAGGGTTGGGAGGACGACTTGGTTCCAGACTATGGTAGGAAGGATCGTCTGCATGAGGACAAGACAGAGATGCCAAAGGTCTTGACTTGTGGGGCAACCTCGATCTATGAACAGAGTGGGATGAATAACGATCCCAATCAGAATAGCCTGCCGGAGTCAACCACGGCATGGATGGTGGATAAGCCCTGTACAGGTACCTCAACTGTCGTTGATACCAAGATATCGGTGGTGGAGGGGGCAGGAAGACTCAGGGGGATCGACTTCTGGACCGTGGACGTCTGGGAGACAAAGCAATAGTCTGTGAGAACCATCCCTGTAGTCTCGGTCGTCGATATCGACAGATTGGACATGGAGACCCGGAGGATGACATTGCGTACTGCAAGAAGCGTGTCAGTACCGACGTGTTTCGACATCGGGAGCCTCCGATATCATCGATGCCGATGAAGTAGAAGGAGAGGGAGAAGGCTCAGCACCCATTTGGTGACTTAGGAGCTCTACTGTCTTGATGTCGGAGTACGGACGCTCCACTTGTTGGATGGGGGAATCCAATAGTTGGATGGTCAGTATCGGTGGAGGGACTTGGTCCTCTGATATCGATACTGCCGTTGGAGCGGGAGGCACTGTAGGAGCATCACCCAGTGCAGGGATCGCTTCCTTCCCCTTCTTCGCCACCTTAAGGGACTTTGTGGTGCCCTTCTTCGCGGACTTGTGATCCTTACTCGCCTTGGCCTTCTTTTTGATTGGCGTGGAAGCAGAAGATTGCCCCGTCAATGCCGGGAGCTTCGGTATCAGGCGGTCGGCATCGGAGGCAGGTCTCGATGCCAGAGCAACCAGCACCCACTGTTTAAGTGGAATTCAGCTTGCAAATCACCCAGTGTGTGGCCTGCAGAGAGACCACGAAGAAGATAAACAGGTTGCTTACCTGTAACTGCTGCCATATCCCTGTTATTACTCTTATCATGAGGTGACTTACTAGCAGTAGTCGAAAGGAACTGAGTGGGGGGCAGGGTCTAGCTCAGCTCTGAGCATGTGCAGCGGTCACATGCTCCACGGAGCTGAGATAGACTCCGCGTGGAAGAGGTTGTCTTTAAAGCTTTTCTGGGCTTCTGACATTGGTTTGACGCAGGCACAAGACCCAGTGTGTGGCCTGCACAGAGACCACAAAGAAGATTAAAATTTGGTTTCTGGTCTTTGGGGAAATTTGTTCATACAAATTTGCAGTCATTGCTCCTTCTGTGTTGCTTTCTTGGCATCCCCCGCCCCCCCGCTTCCTCAAGCTCTTCTTTTTACCCATGATACTATGTTCTGATGTGCATAATTCTTATTAGAATCCTGTTGTTGGGGACTAATGTACTTTAAAAGGCTTTTAAACCCTATCAGTATGCACTAATGCACATAAATACTTGCATAAAAAAAACCAACCCAAACCTCTGGATATCCATTCTCATGGCTGTTTTTGAGCCTTGTGTGTGGGCTCCCAAAAGATCACCAAAAATGGGGTAGTGTTTTTCAACTGACCAGGCCACTTCAGCATAAATGGGACAGTATACCGTTATGACAAGGACTTTTCCTTGAACAACACAAATTATTTTTTTCAACTCTTAAAAATATTACTAACAACAAACTGGAAAATTCTGGAACAATATTATGATGTCAGGATTGGTGTAGTGGTTAAGTGCACGGACTCTAATCTGGGAGAACCGGGTTTGATTACCCACTCCTCCACTTGCACCTAGCTGGATGACCTTGGACAAGCCATATTTTTGGCACAACTGTTCTCGAAAAAGAACAGTTTCTGTCAGAGCTCTCTCAGCCCCACCTACCTCGCAGGGTGTCTGTTGTGGGGAGGGGAGGGGAAGGGAAAGGAGTTTGTAAGCCGCTCTGAGACTCCCTTGGGTAGTGAAGGGTGGGGTATAAATCCAATCTCTTCTTCTAAAAAAAAAGATTCAGACCTGGTTTAGAAAGAAACTGCCTTCTAATAAAATGTTAAAAGGGTAACAGAACAGAAGGCTGCATTTGGTACTGAAGAAAATATGAAAGCAGTGTTCCATATTGACCCTTACACCTTTAAGTACATAAGAACATAAGAGATGCCAATGTTGGATCAGGTCAAAGGCCCATCTAGTCCAACACTCTGTGTCACACAGTGGCCAGAAATACCAGTGCCATCAGGAGGTCCACCAGTGGGGCCAGGACATTAGAAGCCCTCCCCCTGTTGACCCCCCCAAGCACCAAGATGACAGAGCATCACTTGCCCCAGAGTCCCTATCTATACCTTGTGGCTAATAGCCACTGATGGACCTCTGCTCCATATGCTTATCTAATTCCCTTTTGAAGCCGTCCATGCCTTTCAATCTCTTTTACTTTTTTTTTAAGGGGGGTGGGGAGGCAATATTGGAAACATACTGTCTCCTTACCCAACCATTCCCAGAGCTTTTGGGGACTCCCACATAATACTTAGCACTTATACAGCTTACACATTATCTTGGTGTAAGGACAGTGTTATTTATCCCTATATTGCAGACTGGGAGGACAGAAGTTGAGAGGGACTGGCTTGTATAAGGTTACCTAGAAAGTTCCAGCTAATGGTGGTGATGTTTGAATTGGAAACATCGCAGATCACAACCATTAGGCTACACAGCATTGGCATAACACAGTGTAAATTAAATGGTCCGGGCCTAACAGGGCTATTATTTTGAGAGATACTTTTTTTTGCAAAAAGAAAAAGAAAACAAAGTAAAAACATAAGAAGCTCTTAGGCAATAAATAAAGATGCTTGTACAGTGACTAATCTCTTGTGGATGATATAAACTAGTAAAGTCATAAGCAGCTTTAATTATTACAAGTAAATTATTTAGATTATTATAATTTCATCTTCATTTCTCTTTCTACATTTATTTTGACTTGGCATTCAATTATTTTGCCGCTAAGTCTCTGTCCCTCATACAGCACACATAATAATTGTTTCTAATGTGGTATAAAGCAGTTGCCAGTTTCATTGTTCTCTTTTTACTTTTCTTTTGCTAATCTCTTTATTTTCCTCCTCTTTGTAGTTTGTAACTTTAGCATTCAGCTTATGAGAGATCACAGTGTTACACAGCTGTCCTCTGCACAGGATGCCATAGATTTATGCATATGTAGTAAGAAAGATTCGGACAGACTCTCCTATCCAAGGAAAAGAAGAACTGTTCTACAAGATATGAAAGTCTTTTTTGGAAAATATTTTTAAAAGGGAAAAAAAACCCCTAAAGATGATCTCCTTGGAAAGGCATTTGCATATGAGACTCAGGCCACATCCACACATTCTAGGAGACCCTTGGTTCCTGCTCCCTTCCCCATTACATCTCGTAGTACAAAATGCATGACATACCATTACGATGCAAAGTTCCATGTCCATAATTGGCAGTGAATAAAGGAGAGTAAGAGTAGGGAGCTTCACAATTCAATAACACATCACATAAGTGGTAACATCATGGGGAGAGAAGAAATTATTTGGGGCTGCTGCTTTCAGTGGCAGCCAGGTCACTGATGTGGATCAGCATCTGGAAAGGCATTGCATTTCATTTCTTATTTAAAACATTTACAAACAGGTCTTTTCGCAATTTCCACCCCAAATAGCTTTCAATAAAAAACAGAAACATTAAAAAAATACAAAAATAGGAAGCTCCTGAGGCAAGTGTTTATGATTTTGCTCCATACTGTTTAGTCTGACAGGAAACGGTTTGCCACTATCTTAAGCTGAGGAAGTTCTTGCTCAACACCTGCTGCCTGAGACTGTTTTAACGGCCATGCCAGACCTTGGGACCTTTTACATACAAAAAATATTCTACCAATGAGTCACAGCCCCTACCTTGCAAACAACAAAATACACAGCAGCAGCAACAAAACTCATCAGAAAGCAAAGATCAGATTTTTTTTTTTTTAAAAAAAGCCTTTCAAAGGCCAACAGAGACAGAGGAACAAATCAAATTTATCCCTCAGCTGTTCAGAAGAACAGGACTGCTTTAAACTGGTGTCAAAAGAAACCAGTGATGGGATCAAGGAAACACACTTTAGGGAGGATAGGTCATCAGTGGGTCATCATAGCAGAAAAGGTCTTTCCCTGGTCATTACCAACATAATCTCTGACTGGGGAGAAGCATCCAAAGAAGGGCCCCGGAAAATCTTAAAACAGCAGCAGGGTCACACAGAAGACCAGTTATTCTTGTCTTTAGGCTGGGCCAGTGGTCCCCAACAGGGTGCCCACTTGCTTCTTCCCCCAAAGCATCACTTCCCTAAAGGTAAGAACTAATCTTGAGTTGTCTCCATTTACACTGGAATAGGCAGTGCTTCAGAAGAGCCCTCTGTGCCTGCAGGAAACACCAGTTTGGAAAGAACTGCCTCAATTGTGGAACCTCCTAACATTGTGTGATTGGACCCAGACCCCCAAGGCAGCCATTTTCTTGAGGCGGCCAATATCTGTTCTCAAAATTCCGAAAAGTTTCCAATGGTTCAACAAGGTTGGGGTCCCCCTGGCCAAGGCCATAGTGCTTTAGAAGTTAAAAGCAGTGCTTTTCACTGTGTTGCAAAGCAAATCGGAAGCAGGTGGAAACTTCTAATGGCGCAATGTTTGGTTTACTACCACAATGGACAATTTGATGTATACAATGAATGTCAGAATGTATTAAGAGAGTTAGGGCTTGTGTTGTAATTTCAGTCTTGGTAAAACAAACCGTGTTCACAAGATCACACTTGTTATTCCTGATTTTTCCTGGTCATGTAAAAAAAAACCTGAATGCTTACTTATGCCACTTGCCCCAGAGCCCCTAGCTATACCTTGTGGCTAATAGCCACTGATGGACCTCTGCTCCATATGCTTATCTAATTCCCTTTTGAAGCTGTCCATGCTTGTAGCACCCACCACTTCCTGTGGCAGTGAATTCCATGTGTTAATCACTCTTTGGGTGAAGAAGTACTTCCTTTTATCCGTTCTAACCTGACCGCTCTGCAGTTTCATGGAGTGCCCACGAGTTCTTGTATTGTGAGAAAGGGAGAAAAGTACCTCTTTCTTTACCTGCTCTTTCCCATGCATAATCTTATAAACCTCGATCATGTCACCCCTCAGTCGTCTTTTCTCCAAGCTAAAGAGCCCTAAGCGCTTTAACCTTTCCTCATAGGGAAAGTGTTCCAACCCTTTTATCATTCGAATTGCCCTTTTCTGCACTTTTTCCAAAGCTATAATATCCTTTTTAAGGTGTGGTGACCAGAACTGCACACAGTTTTCCAAATGAGGTCGCACCATTGATTTATATAGGGGCATTATGATATTGGCTGATCTGTTTTCAATACCCTTCCTAATAATCCCTAGCATAGCATTGGCCTTTTTTATTGCAGTCACACACTGTCTTGATATTTTCAGTGAGTTATCTACTACAACTCCAAGATCTCTCTCTTGATCAGTCTCTGCCAGTTCAGATCCCATTAATATGTATTTAACCTCATTTGGAATACTGTGTGCAGTTCTGGTCACCACACCTTAAAACTGGGTGTGTGTGTGTGATCCCTTTCCCCTCTTCACATACCCTAAAGGTTAAGCTCTATAAAGGCATGTGAAAAAGTAATCAGTGTGTATTAACTTTACAGAATCAAACAATAAGAACATAAGAGATGCCAAAGTGGCCAAAAATACCAGGTGCCATCAGGATGTCCATCAGTGGGGCCAGGGTGAGGCAACCAAAACTAGATCAATACCTTTGTGAAACTTTGTGAAAAAGTCCACTTTGTTGAGGTGCCTGAACTTAGACTTCAGAATAAACTGGAATTAGATGGAAAATTTCATCAAGCAGGAAATCTTCAATTACAAGGGGATATGAGGGAGAGAGAACATATAAGGAGCAAGATTTGTGGCTTGCTTGCCTCACAAACAAATTACAATCTGCAATGTCTAAACAGAGCCCCCCCCCCCCGCATCTCTGACCAACCTCAAAAAATACAAATTTCTTTAAGCTTAGCAGAGCTGTGTAGCCATTGTTCGCTGAACACTGTCCACGGAACCTCAGGAAGCCTTCAGACCATTGTTTTGGGAGCCTCAGGATTCTACCTTTCATATTATCTCCAAACAGCTAAAGCCAAAATGACACATGCATTGTAAAGCACAGGAAGGATGAAATGTAATTGCAAATCAACTTTTCTGCTTGGCCTATCAGTTCAGAGACCTGCCACACATGCATTTAGGATTGCTTTTTAGTTTTTCACATTTGCCTATCATACACGTGCACCTGTGAATTCATTCTGCATGGGACAGGACTGTAACCACAGCAGGCAATTTTCCCAACAATTTTTTGCTGAGCTTGTGAATATTTTTAAAAGAATGTCTCTCATGAGAGACCACCAATTCTACAGCCAAAATGTCAATATCACCATCAGTTATATATGTTTTGGTGTACTGAAACTATTTCACAAATATTGAAATAAGATCCTTAAAACAATCCTGTAGGGTAAGTCAGCATTATTATCCCCATATTGCTAATCAGAAATCCATACTGAGTATCCAGTGAATTCATGCCAGTGGAGAAGTTTGAAACAGGGACTTCCCGACCAAAATTCAGTCTCTTAGCTACTGCATGTCACTCAGAAATAACCACCCACTAATAACCACCCAGTAGACATACTTTCCATTAAGACCACTTAGGACTACAGCCCTAATGTGAATAAGTCTATAAATGTGGCAATCATATTAGAATAATCCGGTGGATGATTATCCTGTTCCTGAGGAATCTAAAAGGAATGTGCATAAGCCTCCAATCACCATCTTCAGTGCAGGGAAGCAAAGCATTTAGACTCTCATCCCGAGGGCATAGCTCCACCCTCCAACCCTCTCTTCCTTGAAGACAGTGGTTGTGTTGTTTTTGTAATTCTGCTGTGATGAACATTTGCACACAGTCATTTTCAGCATGAACACAATGCTTTCAGGGAAGAAAAACTATTTCGCAGCAACTCATTTCTCTTAGCTTTTTAACTTGTACTTGCTTGCGTCCCTGACTGCTTCTGCAAATACTATCCAGACTGCATCTTATCCCTAGAAATAGTCATCTTAGCCAATCAGAGATCATATTATGAGCATGAGGAAGAAGATGTCATAAAACCAATTCAGAGCGAAAGCAATGCTTCCTGTAATGCATTGTCTTCATTTTGAGTAAGCACTGGGACAAGGGCACTGGCTACATTAATCGTGTTCAGGGAAGACAGTTTTGCTTCTGGCTGGACTGCCAGATAATAAAGATACTTTCTTAGTTACACTGTTCTAATACTGATACTTCCTTACGTAAAGTATCACCCCCTTTCAAGCCCCTTCCCATTAGCAAAAAGGACTGCTTTTGCATCAGATGAAAAATGTTTGTGAAGAATTTCCCAATTTGGACTCAAACTCAAAAAGCTTATTTTTCAAGCTCTACTACAACATGTTCCTTTCACTGCTGTAGCAGCTTGTGGACGGCAATGCCTACGTGCAGTTAATTCCAAAGGTTCGTATTTATGAAAAAAACTGCTATTGTCTGAGTTCAAAGGGGCCTATTTTGTTGTTGTTGTTCAGTCGCACAGTCGAGTCCGACTCTTCATGACCCCATGGACCAGCTCCCGCCAGGCCCTCCTGTCTTCCGCCGTCCTCTGAAGTTGGCTCAATTTCATGTTCATTGCATCGATGACACTGTCTAACCATCTCATCCTTTGCCGTCCTCTTCTTCTTTGACCTTCAATCTTTCCCAGCATCAGGGTCTTCTCCAGTGAGTGCTCCCTTCTCATTTGGTGGCCAAAGTATTTGAGCTTCAGTTTCATTATCTGGCCTTCCAGGGAACAGTCAGGGTTGATTTCTTTTAGGATTGACTGATTTGATCTTCTTGCAGTCCAAGGGACTCTCAAGAGTCTTCTCCAGCACCATAGTTCAAAAGAATCTATTCTTCGGCGCTCGGCCTTCCTTATAGTCCAACTCTCGCAGCCATACAGTACTACTGGGAATACCATTGCTTTGACTATGCGGACTTTTGTTGGCAGGGTGATGTCTCTACTTTTTATCATGCTGTTTAGGTTCGCCATCACTTTCCTCCCAAGGAGCAGGCGTCTTTTAATTTCATGGCTGCAGTCACAGTCTGCGGTGATCTGGGATCCCAGGAACGTGAAGTCTGTCACTACTTCCACGACTTTCCCTTCTATTTGCCAAGGAGTGATGGGGCCGGATGCCATGATCTTAGTTTTTTTGATGTTGAGCTTCAAGCCTACTTTTGCGCTCTCCTCTTTTACCCTGAGCAAGAGGCTCTTTAGGTCCTCTTCACTTTCTGCCATTAGAGTGGTATCGTCTGCATATCTGAGGTTGTTGATCTTTTCCCCAGCAATCTTAATTCCCGCTTGTGATTCATCCAGGCCAGCATTTCGCATGATGTACTCTGCATATAGATTATGCTATCCCCATAAAACTGAGTGCATAAGAGCGTACTCACCTGGAAGCCAGTTGAACAGATTTTCAACAGCTTATTTGAAGTGCGATTAGGATTGTGGTCCGAGACTAGAAAAAACAATAATGTTTGGAAACATAGTCTAAAATTGGTGTAACAATCATAACACAGACATTTTTTAAAAAAATGATTTAAGGAGCTCTCCTGAAAGCAGCCAAAGACTTCAGTATGATTTAGCTGGGACTTTAGCTCCACGAACTGAAAGCATTCAGAAGAAGCAATACTGAGACCTTGTGCGTCCACTTGAGGCTTAAGAGACTGCTTGAAAGTATCTTCAGGACTGCAGCTGAAACATCTAATTTGCCTTCAGTACGTTCATCTGCTTTTCAAAGTTATATTTTAGAGCTGATTGCTCAGCAAACTGACAGACCAACCAACCTTGAACTTCAGTTTTATGAACCTGATAAATGACTCAAGCCTGGGCAATTTGTTAAAAATCAAACTAATGTAATCAAAGTGTTTACATAATTAATTTGAGAACACAAATAAAAATCTGATGTTCATTAACTGAAAATATCATTGTATATTATTTCCCCTTATCATTCACAAGTACCACAAGAATATTGCAAAAAAAAATCCAGAGCCACCTGTGATGGACTGCACTTTTTAAAAGCTTAGAAGTTCTATGTAAACAGATAAAAGACTGTGAAAGATTAATTCTTCACAGATCCAGAGACTTGAATGACCGGCTGTTTCAAGAGATCTGATTGGTTAGCATCAGCTGAGCAAAGAGAAACTTTGGAACTGAGGAGGATTCAGTTTGATATCAGCCCCAGCTGAGAAGGGTCAAATACTGACAGTTTTGGAATTCAGCCCTGACTGAGAGCAGTTTAACCCAGACAGGAGAACCGGAGGAAAACTGGCAAGGAAGTTTGGGAAGCAGATGAAGACTCCCATTTGGGCCAAGGAAAGAGAGAGAAGAAAATTCCCTATCCAGTCAAATAGGGGGTTAGTTCTGAAGAGTGCAGAGATCCCTGGTCTGGTGTGGTTAGAAGCTGCCTGTAGAAACCTTAAGAGTCAGTTAAAAACTCAAGATGAGTACTGGTGTTTCAAGAGAAGGGGCTTGGGTACTGGAAACAGTGTACCAGCCTTCTGGAAACCAAAAGATTCAGAGAATACTCAAAGAACTTGAAGTGTTTGGGGAAAACACTGGAACAAAAGCCACTCAACATAAAGAATTAAATCACTGTGAAAAGCTTAAGGAACTCTCATTAGCCTGAAACATAAGAACTAAAGTCTGTGCATGTACTGGTTTTACCTTAGAAATTTCAACCCCTGATTTCACCTGACCTTTGCCCTCTACATTAATATTTTGTTATTTTTGAATTTCAAAATGCCTCGTGTGCTATTTCACGTGTTTAAGTTAAAGCAGGCTCTTGATCCTTCCCTCATGTCCTGGGCTGAGCCAACAGGCAAAATATCATACTGTGACGGGGGGGGGGGGGGGGGGGAGAAAAGGGAAGGAAAAACAGAAAATCCTGCCTCGGAAGGAGGGAAATTGACAGGGCTGTCTTACTACCCCTAAAATAAACAAGGTTGTTATATTAAAACTCAAACATTTTGTTCCCCTGTAGCGTGGGTATATGCAGTCATGATGCTGTGAAAATGTTCAGGGGCAGCTGGTTTTCCAGGCTGAATGCTGTCTCCATGAGCCGTTTCAAGTCTGCCTCCCTCAGCAGGGAGAACATATCCTGGCCAGGTCTGTGCTTCCTTATTTTATCTCCTTCAGCATCCTTGCTTGAGAACTGCCACTGAAGCAGGGATACCAACAGAAGCATAGTAGACTGAGGAAAGCAGGATATACCCCACAGAAAGCAAAGGTTAAGCCTTGGGAATTAGGGCTGCACAGTTCATTCCAACCTGGCGTCCCTTTCCAGCCCGTTTTTATTTTATGTGTCATAGAAGACAATGAACAAATTCTCTTCTGTGATAGAGGCTAAGGCCAGGTTTAAGCAATGAGATGACAGGTTAGAAGATCTTATCTGCATCATTTTTCACACAGCCAGCATTTCACTGAAACTGGGGTTTCAGCTGCTTCATATACAACTTCAGCAAGCCAGAGATTTGTGACCCAAGCAGGCTTTGGGTCACAAGACGCATGCTATAAGACGCATGCATAGCAACATTGTCGGTATAGCACCACAGTTTACAGGTATTTCCCTGAAGTGGTACATTCAACTTATCATGTTGGGACTCTACCGTCTCCTCTCTTGCGTTTGTTGATCTGGACCCATTTAGACCATTTAATGTAATGTAAGCAGTAAAGGTCAGCTAATTGCCTGCTTGCATCTCACACGGGGTGTGTGCAAGGTCAGACCTTAACACCATGGCCTGGAAAATCTGCTGTGCAGGGTTCTTTTAAAATTTTGTAACATCCAGCCTGATGAAGACTTCTGATGAGTTTGAAAGTTCGCATATTGTTCTGTGGCAATTTTGTTTGTCCTAATTAAAAGGTGCTACACTGATTTTGCTCGTTTTTGGATTTTGCATGGACCAATATGGATGGATAACTTTTTTTCTAATTTAAACATGACACTGGAAGACAACAGTTTGCCTGTGTGACACAAAATACCCCCAGCATGTCATTTTGACTAGCCCCCAGCCATTAGGTTAGCACACTTTAAAGATGCTTTCCTCCCAGCACAGCACCCACTTGGACTTTAAACATTGTTCGACTTGTGGGCCAGTTTAAATGAGACCCTGAGCATGTGTGAAAGTGAACAAGTATGTCCTTCTTGCCCATCTATTTCAGTTTTTTAACTGCTCCCTAAACCTATGGTTGCAAGTGAATTAGGTGGTAGAATCCTGTGACAGTACAATACCATTAATAATGTTCTCCAAGTTTTTTTTTTTAAAGACCCCGAATTCATAACACATCTGAGCTGTAGCCCAACTTCCTCCCTAATACTAGTTTTCTGCTTGCAGTGATTTTGAAAATAGAAGGACATTAAAAAAAATTGCATCCTCCATTCCAAATTCCTGCTCTTAGGGACATCATTGGAGTGAAGGCAGCAGCCTATACTGGCAGCAGAAAAACGGGAAACTTTCTCTTGTTCTAGCAGATGAATAGCTAGATCTCAACTACTGCTGATCTCAAGTACTGCTCTTTGAAACGCTTCCCCCCCCCCCTTGCCGGTTTTCAACCGTCAGAAGCACTCAATCTGCGACCCTCGCCCTGACTTTCGGTGTCGAAGGCTTCTCAGTGCATGGGCGTTCGTGGTTCTCATTCCACGTGTTGTCTGTAGGAACGTCTGAAAGGGCTTTGAACTTAAAGACCATAAATTCGAGACGGCCGGGCGGTTTTCATTGGACGCGAAGCACAAGAGCGCGTTCGAGCGTTCCTCTTTCCCCCGTTTCTAAACGGTCTTCCTTCTTTTTTGGGGGGGGGGGGGCACAAAGTCCTTACGATTTTCCAAAAAATCTCACTAAGGGGAGAGAGCAGCACCCCCTTTATTAACTTTATGAGTGCCCCCCCCCCACATACCTCTGGGGGGAGGGGAAAACTACCTCCACAGATTCCCACCCTCCTCCTCCTCCGTCGCCGATGTAAACCGTTCCCTTGAAGGAGATGTCCCCCCCCCGCCCCTCCCTCTCCCTCCGGCGGCCTCCTGGCGCCTCAGCCGGTCGTCAGTAGGCGGGCTCCCCGCGCGCGCCGCCGCCGCCTCCTTCGCCTCGCCTTCCCAGTGCCTGCTTCCCTCCCGCCCGCCTGTGTGGGGCCCGCTGGAGAAGGCGGGCCCCCGAAACCCGACTCCTCCTAGCGGGAGGCGCGTATTCGCGGGGCGGGCGGCAGGATTAGCTCATCTCGGCGGCGGAGGCAGAGCAGCAGCTCGTCCGCGGCAGCCTGGTTCTCCGCACCTCGTTGCTTCACAGCGCCCCACTGCTGACTGAGTGCCGGCGGCGGCCGGGCGGGCAAGCGAGCGAGCGCGGAGCTCTTCGGATTTGCGCCCCCCCCCCCGCCACCCTCTAGTGTTCTCCCCGGCCGAGGGTGAATCTCTCTCTCCTCCCCGGTAGCCCCTCGGGGTCCCCCACTGGGCTCGGCTGGCCATAGCAGCCGGAGCCCTGCCGGCCGGCCGCTCTGTCGTCCTTCGCCTCCTCTCCGGCAAGACTCCCCCCCCCTTCGCGGGAGGAGGGGCGGAGGCTCCATGCCGGGCACATGGGAAGCGGAGGGGAGGGAGGGGGCAGGGTGACGACTGGCACTCGCCTCCCCCACCGCGGGCACCCGGAGGAGAGGAGGCAGGAGAAGGCGGCGGCGGCAAGAGCTCGGCCCCGAAGTCCGCCGCTCCGCGTAGTCCCTCCCCTTCCCCTTCAGGCACATTCCCGCGGCCGCTTGTCCCACATGGGGCGGCCGCGCTCTGCTTGCCAGCCGGGGCGAAGGCCCTTGCGTTTCCTGCCGGGGGGGGGGGCGGCAGGAGAGCGCCGGCCCACTTCCAGCACGTCGGGGGAGGGAGGCTCTTGGAGTTCAGGATGGGGCGAAAAGGAGCCTCACTTCGGATTCTTCCCATAAGCGGAAGAAAACCTGGGGCTTGCTTATGGGCTCGTTGCCCCTCCCCCCTTATAAAAAAGCAGTAGGTGGTTCTGTCTGTATCCAAAAAAAAGTGAGTTTCTCTCTTTTTAAAATAACGTCTTTTTTGTCTGGGGAGGCCAGAGCAGAATGCACTGTTCTCTCCTGTATTGTCCTCACAACAACCATGTGAGGTCGGCCGAGAGAGTTGAACCAAAGGTCACTTAATCCTATGCACAGTTACTCCAGTCTAAGTCACTGAAAACTGAAGTCAGTGAGCTTGGACTGGGATAACTCTGCATAGGGGTGTCCTTCAAGTGAGATTCACACAGAGTGGGGGATTTGAACCTAGCCCTAGAGTACTAACCTATGCAGAGTTATTCCAGTCTAAGTGCATTGTTTTCATTGGGTTTACATTGGAGTAATTCTGCATAGGTTTACATTGGTAGTCTGAGAACTGCATCACACAAGGTTGGTCCTTCAAATATTGTCTGTGGGGAGCTTCCCTCCACCCTCTCCAAGTACACTTGGGTGCATTGAGAACTTAACACCCCTTTAACTGTGCTTGTTGAGGTGGTAAAAGTATTTTCCAACACTCACTTCTGAACACATTCTTGTGTGTGAAGTGTGGATTCAAATCTATGAGCAATTTCAGGGAGCAGGAGTGTTTTAAAGGATGCTTGTATGGTGTGGATATTGTGTCTTTACTGCAAGAGATTTCAGGAGTTGCTTGCCTTTTTTGTGCTGCTCTTTGAGCTTGGGATGTGGGTGGGACAAGAACACGAATAACCATCATAATGCACACTTGGACTGTTGGGTAGCAAGGAAGCTGCATGATCAAATTGCTTCTGTGCTTGCTTCCGTGGTGTCTTAATAGCTAGCTTCTTCGGCACAAGAACTTTAATGTAAAACACATTTTCTTCTGTTAGCTACAATTTTTTGTTATATTTTAATAGTGTGTGTGTGTGTGTGTGTTGTATGTCACTTCTCAGCTCTCAAATACTGTGGTTTTTACAACTTTAAAGTTCTGCATGTTTGGACAAAGTTAACCCTGATGCTAAAAAGGTTATATTCTGTCAACAAATAGATGCAGTATGATGATATGCTTTGGAGCCTCTCAGTAGTTTGTACACAGAAGAGGAGAGCTGCTTGGGGTATTAAACTTGTAGTGTAACTGAGACATAATGACAGCAGTACATAATATGCCCAGAATTGTGCTCCTAGCATCCCTCTCGGATTTCAAGGGGCATTTCAGGCTGCTGCGGGAAGGGGAAGCTGAGAAAGCCTGCTTATGTGTGGAAGTCCTTGCGCTGTAAACACACTATGCTGGATCTGGCCCATGGTTTGTTTTTACATGAAGGTCCCTTTTATACAGGCTCTTTAACCCACTTTGGCAAACAGATTTTTAAAAAAGGTTTCACACACTTTAAGGATAAAGTGCAACAAAAGCAAATCAGATCAAAACAGGTTTTGAAAAACCAGGATTAAGGCTTCATTAACTGCAGAAGGACAGTATTCTGTCTTTAAGGTGTGTGAAACCTTAAAAACCATCCATTTATCTTCAAACTGTGTTAAAGAGCCAGTATGAAAGGGACTGAGGGATTATGAAGCAGTCCTCATGTACAAGTGCTTGCTTGCCCCTTTTTTCATCTCTTCATGCACTGTGATCATGCAAGGCTTTCACTTTCATGGAAAGTCGCAGTTTGTTGATGCATCTGAACCACACTTTATGACAGACCAAGAGTCCAGACCAGGATTACAGCCCTGTTAGGATTCCTGGCTTGAAGAGAAGGGAGCACACCATAGTCTGTGGTTCATGTATAATCAGTGATCTATGAGTTGCTGTGGACATAGAAATCTTTTTTTATTATTGTGCCAGGTGAAAGAGAAGCGAAGAGTGCATGAGCCCATGATCTCAAGAAATGTCCAAGGCTTGTTTACCTAATGAATTGTCATATATTTCTGAATCAAGGCAATAGGTTGATTGTATGACCCTTTTTCTCTAGTTGCAAACCTCATGCATTGATGATGTACTGGTGGAAGAAACATTATCTATTTGATTTAGGGACAAATATCATATTGTCCATAGCAGACTGTAGGACATGTCGTTGCATGTGCTTCTCTACACAAACCATTATTTAAAATGCTATGTTTCTAATTTCTCTCCTGATTTACTCTTTGTTCTTGAGGATATTCTGGTCAAGATAAGTCTTGCAGCTTCATCCTAATTCTGTTCTTTAATTTTCAACAAGTTGCCACAAAACTAAAAGTTTGTTTTAGTAGATTCCTTCCCAGATAATCTGTATCTACTCTTTATTAAAAGTATTTCAATCCCAACCTTACCTTTTCATATGGATCGTAGGTGCAACACAGTAAACACAACAATATGTTTTAAAAAGGCATTAGAAAAAGATAAACATCACCAATTTTCGGTCCATAAATCTGTTCAAGGTGGCACTGGGAAAAAGTACAAGAATAAAAGAAAAGCCTACAAAATCCAAATATAACGAACTCAAAGGCCCGTAACAATGGAATTATAGTTACCCAGCAGAATAAACAGTTTATAGCTCAAGACCCACTTTATAGTTATAATGTCTTCAGCATGCAGTAGAAAACCAAAAGGAATGTGGGAAGTGGGAAAGGCATCCCACAGACCTGGAGCTGCTGTGGAGAAGGCTCTTTTACAGTTACCTGTTACATTTCAGAAGGACCATATGGAGGACTTTAGCAAATTACTTCAGTGGTCTGGAGGGGATTGTAAAAGGTAAAGGTTCCCTTGCTCGAAAGCCAGTCAGGTCCGACTCTAGGGTTGCAGTGCTCATCTCCGTTTCAAAGCCGAAGAGCCAGCGCTGTCCGAAGACGTTTCCGTGGTCATGTGGACGGCATGACTAAACACCAAGGCGCCCGGAACGCTGTTACCTTCCCACCGAAGTGGTACCTATTTATCTACTTGCAATTTCTTGCTTTCGAACTGATAGAGGAGGGGATTGTAGGGGAGAGATAATCCTTATAACATCATGACCCTTGACTGTCCAGGTCTTTAAAGGTCACAGCCAGCACTTTGAAATGGGCCCAGAAACTGGTAGTCAGTCTAGGTGGAACAGTCCCTTGGCTTTCATGGGCTTGCCCTAAGCCACGTTCTGTCAGTTGCATTTTGAATCAACTGCAGTTTCTGAGTGTTCTTTAAAGGCAGTTAGTTCCACAGTGTATAACAGTATCCTCACCATGGCCAGCCTCCTCTGTCTAGGACTGGGCACAGCTGGTGAACTGATCAAAGTAATTAAAAGCACTTCTAGCCACAGCCACCCCTTGACTACCTAGAAATAGCCCCAAGCTTTGGATGTGGGCTTTCCAGAGGGGTACAACACCCCCCCAAAGTCAATACTATTTGTCTTGTCTGCCTCAAAAACTTCAGCTTGTTCACCTTCAGTCAAGTCTATCGCTAATCCCAGATACAAGTTCAGAATTTCCACCTACGACACCTTTCTTTTTTAACCCCCACCCTTACTTTGGTGTTCATCATTCAGCACACAAATTCTTTTTTAGTTTGAAGGCATGCTCAGTTAATTCGTAGGATGAGGAGTCTGACAGATGCTCCTGCGTTTACAGACTGAGGTACACCTGAGCATATTAAGATCTACTTTGCATAGGACTGTAATTTTAAGGATTTGGGGGATTGTATGATTTTATGTATGCAGCATGTAATATTATAGACAGTTGCTACCACTGTATTTTTCTGGGAGCACTGTCATGTTTTGAATGCTTCTGATCAGGAGAAAAGATAGAAAATGTATGATAGAGTTAAGGGATACTAGGAGAGGCAGGCCTGCAGAATGTTAAGAAGGGGAAAAGTTGAGTTCATTCTTAACTTAAGGTTCAGGAGATAAAACTTCTCTTAAGTAGACCTGGCCAGCTGCTTGGTATACTGGAACTTCTCTTTAATTTATTTATTTATTACTTCGATTTGATATACCGCCCTAACCCCCGTGGGGGTCTCTGGGCGGTTTACATGTGGGGTGCTAGTCTATTTGGTAGAACAGGGGAAATCAATGGGAAACGGTCATTCCTGGAAATAACTTTATAGACAAGAGGGACATGTTGTGGGGAGTTTGTTCTATGTATTAAAGAGGGCATAGAATCAAATAAGCTAGAAAACTGCACTCATTGATGCATGTGTCAAGACAGGAAAGGTACCACCAAGTCTGGAAAGATCCCTGTGTGGTTATTAAGAACCCAATTCAAGGAAGCCATAAGAGCCAAAAAGGCTTCCTGTTAAATCTGGAATGTAAACACCTCAACAAGGTGAACAGAAGGGAGCACAGGTTTGGGCATTGCAAATGTAAGTTGGCAAAAAGAGAATTTGACAAGCAAGATTGTAGAAAAGGTTAAGACAAACGGTAAACATTTCTTCAAATGTACAAAGAGCAGGAAACTAGCCACGGAGGTAGTTAAGCCTTTGAATGACAAAGAAATAAAAGGATTGCTTAAGGATGTAATGATTTTAGAGGACATGAATGTATTATTTGCATCTGTTTTCATTGTGGAAAGCATGGGGCACATACCCACACCAGAGCTGCTGGTTTTGGGAAGGGTGTCTGAAGAATTGAATCAAATTGAGGTAATGAGAAGTGAAATCCTAGGTCTACTAAGCAAACTGAAAACCAGTAAGTCTTCAGGTCTACATGACATACACTCAAGGATTCTAAATGAACTCAAATGTAAAATGGTGTTGGATCTGGTAACCACAATGTAACTTCTTGTTAAAATTGGCTTCTGTGCTGGATGTCTCAAAATAAGAAATATACCAGGAATCTAGGGGATTACAGGCCAGTTAACTCAACATCTGTTCCAGGTAAATTAGTAGCAACTGTTACTAGCTAGAGAATTATTTAGCACGTAGAGGGAAAAAGCTTGCTGCGAGAAAACCAGTACGGTTTTTGCAAAGGGAAGTCCTGCCTTGCCAAACTTTTGGAGTTCTTTGAGTAGGTTAACAAGCTTGTGGATAAGATTGATCTAGTAGATATTATATACTTGACTTCCAAAAGGCTTTTAACAAGGTACCTCACCAGAGGCACTCAGCCAGTATCATAATGCCTCTCTACAAATCTGTGGTGCAGCCTCATTTGGAATATTGTGTACAGTTTTGGTCACTGCACCTCAAAAAAGATATTATAGCATTGGAAAAAGTGCAGAAAAGGGCAACTAAAGTGATTAAGGGGATGGAGCACCTTCCCTATGAAGAAAGGTTAAAGAGGGTTAGGCCTCTTTAGCTTGGAGAAATGATAACTGAGGGGTGACATGATCGAGGTTTACAGAATTATGCGTGAGATAGAGAAGGCAGAAAAAGAAGTACTTTTCTCTGTTTCTGACAATACAAGAACTCTTCACCCAAAGGGTAATTTCATGCAATTCACTGCCACAGGAAGTGGTGGTGGCTACAAGAATAGACAGCTTCAAGAGGGGATTGGATAAACATATGGAGCAGAGGTCCATCTGTGGCTATTAGCCACAAGTAGGGTTGTCAGGAACCCTTGTCGATCTGGTGGGGGGCATTCTGGGGGTGGGCAGGGACATCGTGCAATGTGATGACATCACCGAGAAGTGATGTCATTGTGTCAATGGGGGTGACACTCTGGTTTTTGGACAAAACTGTATGGTAAATTCATCCTCAAGCTATAGAGTTTTCCCAAAAACCAGAGCATCCCCCCACGCAATGTCCCTGACGTGGTAACGTCATTTCCGGGTGACATCACACGGAGATGTCGTACCAAGATTTCCCTGTTTAGGGCAGGGTTTCTCCCGCTGGCCAGTTGGTCCTCAGTGGGGAGAAGCCCCCCAAAGCAGGGGATTCCTCACTTGGATCTGGGGGCTGTCAACCCTAGTCACGAGGTATAAAGGGAACGCTCTGTCTTGGGCAGTGTGGTGCTGTATTCTTCGTGCTTGGGGGGGCAACAGTGGAAGGGCTTCTGGAGTTCTGGCCCCACTGGTGGACCTCCTGAAGGCATCTGGTATTTTTGGCCACTGTGTGACAGAGTGTTGGACTAGATTGGCCATTGGCCTGATCCAACATGGCTTCTCTTATGTTCTTAGAAACTCTTGGGTAAGCTTAGCAGAGTAATGGGATAAGAGGACTTAAAACTGGTTAAACAACAGAAAGAGATTATGAATAAATGGACAGTTCTAGCAATGGAGGAAAGTGAGCTGTGGGGTCCCACAAGAAGAAGAGTAGGTTTTTATACCTTGATTATCTCTACATTAAGGAGTCTCATAGTGGCTTACGATCACATTCCCTTTCCCTCCTCACAACAGCCACTTTGTGAGGTAGGTGGGGCTGAGAGAGTTCTGAGAGAACTATGACTGGCCCAACGTCACCCAGCAGGCTTCATGTGGAGGAGGAGTGGGGAATCAAACCCGGTTCTCCAGATTAGAGTCTGCTGCTCTTAACCACTACACCACGCTGGCTGTTTTGGTATTGGGACTGGTGATATTCCCCCCCCCCAATAAATGATTTGGAATTGGGGTGAGCAGTGGTAACAGCCAAGTTTGCAGATAACAAATTATACAGGATAGCGAAAACCAAGGTGCATGGTGAAGAGCTCCATGAGGATCTCTTTAAATTGGATGAGTGGGCAAAGACACACCAGAGGAAGTTCAGTGTAGGGTAATGGACATTGAAACAAAAAAATCCTAACTTTATATATGTGCTGATGGAGTCTGATCTGGCCAGGACTGAGACTGAAGGGAATCTTTGAGTTGTAGTGATAGCTCAATGAAAATGTCAACTCAGTCTGCTGCCCCAGTGAAAAAGGTGAACTCCATGCTGTGGATTATTAGGAAAAGATTGATGGTGCCGCATTTGTAATATTGTGTGCAATTCTGGTTGCCATATTACAAAAGTAAAGGTAAAAGTCTCCCTTGCTTGAAAGCTAGTCGAATCAAACTCTAGGGGTGTGGTGCTCATCTCCGTTTCCAAGCCGAAGAGCCAACGCTGTCCCAAGACGTTTCTTTGGTCATGTTGCCAGCATGACTAAACACCAAGGCACACGGAACGCTGTTACCTTCTCACCGAAGCGGTACCTATTATCTGCTTGCAATTTCCTGCTTTCGAACTGCTAGGTTGGCAGGAGCGGGAACCAGAAACGAGAGCTCACCCCGTCATGCGGCACTCAGATCTCGTACTGCTGAACTACTGACCCTCCGGTCTGCAGTTCAGCATCTTAAACACTGAGCCACCGCAGCCCCTATATTACAAAAAGGGTATTGTAAAACTGGAAAAACTACAGAAGAGAGCAACCAAAACTTATTAAGGGGATTGGAGCACCTTTCCTATAAGTAAAGTCTAAAGAATCAGGGGCTTTCAATTTAGGGAAAAAGTGAACTAAGGGTAGGGACATGAAGAATTTTATAAAATTATTGGATAGAAAAGGTGGACAGAGTGTCCTCTTGCTTCCTTTTGCATAACTCAGGGACACTCAGTTAAGTTGATGGGTAGTAGGTTCAGGATAGATAAATGGAAATACTTCTTTACTTAACAAGTAACTAAATTGTGGGATTCACTGCCAGTGGGCATAGTGATGGCCGCAAGCATAGATGGCTTTAAGAGGGAATTAGATTAATGGAGGAGATGTTCATCAATAGCTACTAGCCATGGTGAGTAAAGGGAACCTCCATAAACAGAGGTAGCAAACTTCTGAATACCAATGTTAGGAGAAAGCATAAGGGGAAGGCCTTGGCCTGTATGTGGGTGGTTGGCCCTCCAGGGAAACTGGTTGGCTGCTGCATGAAGCAGGATGGTGGTCTACTGGTCTGATCCGGCAGGGCTCTTCTTATGCCTCCTGCTTCTCTCTTTTATGGACAAGGAACTTGAATGCCCAATCAGTTCAGTACAACAAATGAAGATTGCCTGTTCATCTTCTGCCTTCTCACAGCCTGTGCAGGCTGGCTGTAGACATTTTCTTTTCTAGCTTAAAAAACTCCAAAGAGGGGGTGTCCCGCCCCTTTTGGAGCTGGCACATGGCAGCCACCCCCCTTCCCTCAGTTCAATTTTCACTGCTGTGAGGAAAGGAAGCTTTTCTAGCACACTCTGTTTGTAGTTCATTGTTCTGAAAAGACCTCTCACCAAAGTCTGCAGGCTTTGAGAGTATATGTTTCATGGGAGGCAAGCCCCTTTTCCAACTGGGCCCTCCTGATTGTAGTGCTTGTGGTCCCACACCATGGTGTCCAAGGCAGTATTCAAAAAATGTTCCAAGTGTGGAACAAAGATGACTCATAGTGATGAACATGACCTCTGTCTCCTATGTCTAACATTGGAGCTTGCATGATTTGCCAGCACTTCACTCCCGAGGCTCAGTCACATAAAGCCTCTAGACTGAAAGCTGCTCTGTGGAGAAGAGGGCCTTGCCCTCCTCAGTTCCATTGAAAACAATTCCGAGCTCGGGACTGACAGCCTCAGGCCCGGTTCCAACCACTAAACCATGGTCCGGATCTCCTTCTGTCCGGTTCTTGTGGGTTCGACTGCTGAGGCAGCCCCACTTCCTCCAAAGAGGGCCACTTCGGTTGCCCCAGAGGCAGAGTCCAGGCAGCTACGTTTGCCTCCGCTAGGACATTCAACAGAGGCCTGATCTCGCTCAGAGGCTCCTGCAAAGAGGCACAAGAAATTGAAACACAAAGATAAGACAGATCCCATGCCCAAACCAATGTGTGCAGTGCAGTCTGAGGGTCTGAATCCAGATCAGGATGTTACATTGGTTCTTCCTTATAGTCCGTCACCTCACTTAGCCTTGTTAATGGGCTCCTTCTCTGAAGCAGATTATGATGATCAGTCTAGCATCCTTGCAGGACAGCCTCTACCACCAGGACCCCCATTGTCTTGGCAGCCAGCAGGCCTACCACAACATACTTACTATATGTCACCATCCTATTTGAGCAGATGGGATCAACATCACTCAGATATTAGAGTATCATAATTCCTCTACAAGGGGATTTATAGAAGACTGTTCCATGATGGTTCTGTTCAAATTACCATTCTGTGTTCTGGAGGAAGAGGTGTCGGTGGTATCCCATTGCAGTTCTGAAAGTGCATTGGACCTTTCACCTGATGAGTGGTGGCGAACCTATGGCACGCGTGCCAGAGGCACCACTCAGAGCCCTCTCAGTGGGCACGCGTGCTATCGCCCCAGCCAGGCCCAGACCGTCATTAAAATTTGGAATTCTCTGCCAAATAATTTTATGCAAATGAAAGCATTTGGGATTGCTTTTCTTACTTTGTTTGGATCATCTTATGTTAATGTATGAGTTGTTTTTTCTAAACTAAAACCTCAGTATTCAGGTTAAATTGCCGTGTTGGCACTTTGCGATAAATAAGTGGGTTTTGGGTCGCAATTTGGGCACTCGGTCTCTAAAAGGTTCACCATCACTGCAGTAGGCGATCCAACTCCAATCTCCCCCAGTGAAGACTTCCGCCTAGATGAGGAGCAGATGATGAGAATGGTGAAAGCCCTTGACAATCAATGTGGCTACTTTGGACAACTGTCCAAAAGATAGGATTTTGAGCCATCTGTACTCTGAGACCCCAGGTATCCAATTTTGGAAAGCTTATCTGACTTCACAGTCCTAATATGGCAAAACCCAGCCTCCATTCAAGCCACACGTCAAAAGACAGAGAACCTGTACAGGGTGAAACAAGGCTCTTGTGAGTATCTGTCCACTTCTTTCTTTCTTTTTTGTATTTTGCATTTTTGTGTGTGTGTGTGTGTGTGTGCGCACACGCCTGTGCCTGGAAGTTATGGTGACCTCTGGTGACTTCTACTGGGGCATGGAAGACGTTCAGATAAGTGGCTTGATAGCCTGCCTCTGCCTCCCAGCCCTGAAATGGGGAGTTGCCAAAAAAGACTGACACAACCACTTTTAACTTTAAAAGGGGTAACTTCTCTGATATGAAGGGACATGTGAGGAGGAAACTGTAAGGAAAAGTAGAAAGGGTCAAAACCATTGGGGAAGCTTGGAGACAATTTAAAACTACAATCCTAGAAGCTCAGGAAAAATATATACCACAGGTTAGGAAAGGCACATATAGGTATAGAAAAAGGCCTGCATGGTTAACAAACAAAGTAATGGAAGCTGTAAAAGGTAAGAAGGATTCCTTTAAGTGGTGGAAAACTAGTCTCAGTGAGGTTGATAAAAGGGAACACAAGCTGTGGCAAATAAAATGCAAGTCTGTGGTCAGGTAGGCAAAAAGGGAATATGAGGAGCATATAGCAAAAAACATAAAGACCAACAATAAAACATTCTTCAAATACATTAGAAGCAGGAAACCAGCCAGGGAGGCAGTGGGGCCCTTGGATGACCAAGGGGTAAAAGGAGTACTGAAGGATGACAGGGGAAATGGCTGAGAAGCTGAATGCATTTTTTGCCTCTGTCTTCACTGTGGAAGATGAGAAGTGCTTGCCCACTCCAGAACCACTGATTTCAGGAGTGGTGTTGAGAGACCTGAGTCAGATTGAGGTGATGAGAGAGGAGGTCCTAAAACTGATCGGCAACTTAAAAACGGATAAATCACCAGGCCCGGATGGCATACATCCGAGAGTTCTGAAAGAACTCAAATGTGAACTTGTGGCTCTCCTTACAAAAATATGTAATCTTTCCTTAAAATCTGCCTCCATTCCTGAGGACTGGAAGGTAGCTAATGTCACTCCCATCTTTAAAAAGGGTTCCATAGGAGATCCAGGAAATTACAGGCCAATCAGTCTGACATTGATACCGGGTAAGTGTCATGAGTACTGCAGAGGATGAGCTCCCTGCCCCAGCAGAAGTCCTGAGTGCTGCTGAGGATGAGCTCCCAATTCCAGCAGAATCTACACCTGGCCCCAATGAAGTCATAGAGGCTGCTCCGGTAACAGCTGAGGCGGAACAATGCATGTCAAACAGCCCCCCTGATTCGTCCCCACCAGTGGCCTGTTTGTGAGATCAGCACCGGTGGGATTTGGCATCCCGACAGCGAGAGGCGTGCCTGCGCAGCAGGCGGTCTCTCAGCCCTGAGTTCTAAGAGAAGCCGGGACACACGCGCTGGCACCACGGTAATTGACAACAGCCCGGAGGAATATTTAGCTCCTCTCTCTCGGTTAATCCCTTGTGCTAGCAACTTGTTAGCTTGATGACGCTCTGCACCCACCTTGCCTGTGTTCCTGGTTCCTGTTTCCCGCTTTGACCTCTCGGCTCCTCGACTCCGGCTCTGACGACAACGCTCTTGGTTCGTGCTTTGGACTCTGGTGTTTTGGCTCCTGACCCCCTGGACTCTGGCTTAACGACTACGCTTACGGTTTGCAATTTGGACTTGGTGTTTTGGTTCCCTGCTCTCTCTGCTTTTGACCTCGGACTGGACCTGGACTATCCCTCTCTCACCCTGTCTGCACTCCAGCCTGTGACAGATTGCTAGCACCCCAACACGCTCACTCCCATTCCTTAAAATATTCAGTGAGTGGGTTGTTTTACACCTGAGTTTAGAATTTCTTCCTAAAATAGTGTCTAAGTTCCACCAAGCGCAGGAGATTGTCCTACCAGTCTTCTTCCCCAATTTTGGTTCACATGCAGAAAAAACCCTACACACCCTTGACCTTAGGAGAGCCCTCTTATATTATCTAGAAAGAACGAACCCTTCCTGTAAGGAGAAAGCATCATTTATTTGCTACTGGGGCCCCCAAAAAAGGCAAGCCTGCCCCAGCCCAGTCCATATCCAGAAGGGTGGTAGCTGCCATTCTGTCCTGCTGCAAGATAGCTGGACAATTGTGTCCTCTTGATGTTAAAGCGCGTTCCACACAACCACAGGGGACATTGGCCTCCTTCCATCAACGAGTACCTTTCCTAGATATTTACAAGGCAGCAACGTGGTGGACAGAGGACACATTTGTGAGACATTACGCCTTGGATTTGCAAGCGAGAGGTGAATGTGGGAAAGGCTATTCTGCAGACTCTGTTCCAGTGAGAGACTCACCCCTCCTCCTCTGGTGAGTAGCTCACTAATGGTCCCAGATGTGGGGCTGCACGAGAAGATGGGAGATAAAAACAGAGTTGCACTTACCTTTAGCTGTTGTTCATGGACGTCTTCTGTGCAGACCCACATTCCCTCCCTCCTGCCTTGCCATGAGCTCTTACATGGCCCATTGTGCAAAAAAGAGAGAGAGAAAGGCTTGTGGCAGCTTAGTGGGAACTGAGGGAAGGGGGTGCCTGCCATTGAACCATGTGACGCATTGGGCAGGAATCGCACGCATGTGTCAGCTCCAAAAGGGGCGGGACACCCCGTCTGGTGTTATTTTTAGCTAGAAAAGCAAATGTCCATGGTTGGCCTGCACAGGCACCGTCCCAATGTGTGTCTGCACAGAACACATCAATGAACAACCGTTACAGGTAAGTGCAATTCTGTTTTCTCTGTCCCTCATTTTACCCTGATATCACCTTTAAGGAAACTCAGATTTCATTGATCATCAGAGTCTCAGGGAATTTTGGGGCCATTTTTAGAAAGAGGGACGTACTTCTGCAGGTGGGGAGACCTGTACATTATTTTCTTGACTGAGAACTTTGGGAGGTTATTTGACTTTGTCAACTCCCCATTTTGGGCAATATTTGTTATGAATAAGCCTTGACGGTAAAAGGTTTGACAAGTGACCGTCCTCCTGATGCGTTAAGTACTGGTTGTCACTGCATAAGGGACACATAAGAAATACTCTCCACAGTAAATTGATGGAGTGAAATAATATTGTGGTGGATTTGCCATGTCAAAAATGAACGTGGGAACTAGGCTTTGGGAAGGTGCAGTAGGTGAAAAATCACAACTGGTATGAATGGTCTTCAATATCTACCTTAATATCCTCTGAGCTAACACATTGGGATACTGATTTGAATGGAGAAATGTGCATGCCCATAGTTACTCCCGAACACAACAGGTCACTGGTGTGTTTAGGAACAATCATAAGCCAGTCTACTCAGTAGTAAGTCCCAATCTTTTTTCAATGGGTTTGCTTTCACTAAAGTGTTCTTAGGACTGTGGCCTTTGATTAGTGCTGGGAATGTGTTGCCTTGAGAATTGTTAATCAGTTCTGAGTACTGTAAAAAGCCTGTGGCGGAGCCAGGATCTGAACAAACCTGTCTATAGGTGAACTTTAAATTTAGTGACTGACATTAAAGAAATTGCGATCTTTTCTTGGGAAGCCACTTTCTTACCTGCTGCTTTCCCATGTGGAATGGGGTAGCACAACAAATGATGTGATATTGAAACATGGTACTCTTGTTCAGTGCAGAGCTCTGAAGGCCGCAACAGTAGTTGGTACAGCAGGATGGTACATCATGAGGCTGCTTCCCCAGCCCTTGAAAGCCTCTGTGCCCCTCCCTTCACCTCTTGCTCAGCACACTTCTGCCACAAAGCCATCTTCCCCCACTACAGCAATGCTGAAGGCCTGGCCCAGCAGAGCTGTTTCAGTGCCAGAGCAAGGAAGATGTTCCCTTTGGCTTAAATTAACAGAGAAGTGGGCACTAATCTTTATTTAACATAAGTAAGAAGAGCCCTGCTGGATCAGACCAGTGGCCCAGCTAGTCAAGCATCCTGTCTCAGACAGTGGCCAACCAGCTGGAGAGCCAGCAACAGGGCACAGAGGCCAAAGCCTTCCCCTGATGTCGCCTCTTGACTCTGGGATTCAGAGGTTTAGTGCCTCTGAACATGGAGGTTCCCCTCAGTCACCATGGCTAGTAGTGTCCTCCATGAATCTATCTAACCCCTTTTAAGGATGTTTATTCCTATGGCCACTACTACATCCTCTAGCAACGAATTCCACATTTTAATCACTCTGTGATTAGGTTTTAGTATTCAGGTTCGTTCAAATTTATGCAGTTCTTAGAAATTGCCAGCAAAGCAAATCATGAGATGACTGTAAAATATTTTGTCATGTAATTGGTTTATTTGGTTGATCAGCCACGGATAGCAGCTTACTTCTCATGAATGAGATTATTTCTTTCAGGGTACACTCTTGTGATTTAAATTAATGTACACAATCTGATAGCTTGAAAACGGATGAAAGGGGCCTATTGTAATTTTATTCTGACCTCTTCCTTCACCATTGCAGTGTTCTTTCCTGAAAGAACATTTCTGATTCACATGCCAAAGAGCTCTTAGCTTGTTAATCATTTCCCCCCTTACTTAATGTCAGTAATATTTGAATGCTATTCTTTACAAAATCCTGCTGTACCAACTACTGGCCATCGTATTCTGTGAATGCACTTAGAATTCATTCATGTGATCAATGATATGACATGGTTTAAATGTTTTCTGTATGATGAACCAAAGCAGTGGTTGTTTTTGTGGACACCCCCCTCCCATTCCATGAAAAGAACCACACGTGATAGTGGCTTCAAACAGTCCTATATAAGGAACAAATGTTTCCCAAACCTTTGGATGAGAACACGCCCAAACTACTCAATCAACCTCTGACCACCATTGTCATTTAAAACTCCGTGGTACACTGCTGTAGGTGAGGGGATTCAATATCTTAGAACTCAGAATTTAGTTTTGAAAGTCCTAAAATAATTCACTGTGATGTTGAAACGAGTCAGTCTGTACAACATCCAGAGAGTTGAGGCAAACAAAAAAGAAAGGGTTAGAAAAAGGAAAAGGTGATAGATTCAGGGAAACGTTTTCTGGGGTCCCAAAGTAGCTTGTTTTTCCCTTTTCCTCCATTTTATCCTCACACTATCCTTGTCAGTAGGTTAGACTGAGGGTGTGTGACTTGCTTTAAGTCACCCAGCAAACTTCCATGTCAGAGGGGGGATTCGAATCTGAGTATCCCAGACCCCAGTCTCTCACCACTGCTCTACACTAGTTCATGGATTCTCAGATTTTGGGTGGATTTAACAAGCTAACCAGAATTTGTTGTTGTCACTAATCTGTCCCATTGCCAAGAGGAAGTGGTGGGGGAGGGTTTTTATGACTGATACCATGGTGAATTTTGAAGGCAGCAGAATATCTCGCCCATTGGAGCGGATGAAGCTGCAGCATCTCTGAGCTGGAGGGAGGAACAGGAAATCCTCATTATTCTCCTCAGGGGAAAAGGTACACTTGGCATTGCTTTTTTTATAACAATTTTATTTTATATATAAGACAAACAAAGAAAAAACATACATACAACAAAAAGGGGAATTCCATTTGTATCATTGTTAGTTACCTCATACATTAAGAAGTTGTATTTTTAATTTTTTCCACCTTGCATCTTAAAATGTATCTTTGTAACTAAAGAGAGCATTGTAGTTCATATTTCCTTGTACTTCAGTTGTATGACCATATGATTTATTTGTTAGTCTCTTCCATAGTTTCGCTTGCATTGCTAACCATAGCAAACAACTTCATGGACGTTCATGTTCTTCATCTCAACCTTTACTGGTTTTCTCCTCCTCCCTCTGATGTTTGTGAGGAAGCGGTCAGAGTGTTTGAGAGAACAGTAGCTCACGATTGTTTCCTACATAGTAGTCCCCTGTAATGAATTCCCTTCCCCAAGTTCTTTACATTCTGAGGTTAGAAATAGTTTAGACTTGGCATGAAAACTGGCAGTAGTGAAACTGTTGCTTGTGCATTTGTTCTGTACCCCCATCCCAGTTCATTCCTGTCTCCACAGTTGTGGTGTCCACACTCCCAAGTTGCATTTTAAACCTGGAAGTTTAAAAGGGCAGTTTGAAGTTTCACTCCCTGGGGCTCTCCTAATTGGAATATTTTTGATGGGGCCAAACTAGACAGTCCTGTGATCAGATTGCCTATATCTCTTTAATGTTTTGAAAATAGCATTTACAGGGCCCCCAGAATGGCATTTGAATTGTAGAAGTGGGCAAAGATGTAGTTTAACCCCCCCCCCCCCTTCATTCTTTTCTTTCATGGATTGGTCCCCCTGGAGGTGCTATTTACCCTAGGAGAGAACATAAGAACATAAGAACATAAGAGATGCCAATGTTGGATCAGGCCAAAGGCCCATCCAGTCCAACACTCTGTATCCCACAGTGGCCAGAAATACCAGTGCCATTAGGAGGTCCACCAGTGGGGCCAGGACATTAGAAGCCCTCCCACTGTTGACCCCCCCCCCAGCACCAAGATGACAGAGTATCACTTGCCCCAGAGTCCCTATCTATACCTTGTGGCTAATAGCCACTGATGGACCTCTGCTCCATATGCTTATCTAATTCCCTTTTGAAGCCGTCCATGCTTGTAGCTGCCACCACTTCCTGTGGCAGTGAATTCCAAGTGTTAATCACTCTTTGGGTGAAGAAGTACTTCCTTTTATCCGTTCTAACCCGACCGCTCAGCAATTTCATGGAGTGCCCACGGGTTCTTGTATTGTGAGAAAGGGAGAAAAGTACCTCTTTCTCTACCTGCTCTTTCCCATGCATAATCTTATAAACCTCGATCATGTCACCCCTCAGTCGTCTTTTCTCCAAGCTAAAGAGCCCTAAGCGCCTTAACCTTTCCTCATAGGGAAAGTGTTCCAACCCTTTTATCATTCGAGTTGCTCTTTTCTGCACTTTTTCCAAAGCTATAATATCCTTTTTAAGGTGTGGTGACCAGAATTGCACACAGTATTCCAGATGAGGTCGCACCATTGATTTATATAGCGGCATTATGATATTGGCTGATCTGTTTACAATACCCTTCCTAATAATCCCCAGCATAGCATTGGCCTTCTTTATTGCAGTCACACACTGTCTCGACATTTTCAGTGAGTTATCCACTACAACTCCAAGATCTCTCTCTTGCTCAGTCTCTGCCAGTTCAGACCCCATCAATGTGTATTTATATTTAGGATTTTTGGCTCCAATGTGCATCACCTTGCACTTGGCCACATTGAACCCCATTTGCCATGTTGACGCCCACTCGCCCATCTTTGACAGATCCCTTTGGAGTGCCTCACAATCCTCACTGGTTTTCACCACCCTGAACAACTTCGTATCATCCGCAAATTTAGCCACTTCACTGCTTACTCCCAACTCCAAATCATTAATGAACAAGTTAAAAAGCAGTGGACCAAGTACTGATCCCTGTGGTACCCCACTGCTTATCCCCCTCCACTGGGAGAACTGCCAATTTATACTCACTCTCTATTTTCTATTAATTAGCCAGTTTTTGATCCATAAAAGGACTTGTCTTTTTATCCCATGATTTTTGAGCTTACTTAGGAGCCTTTGATGAGGAACTTTATCAAAAGCTTTCTGGAAGTCAAGGTAAACAATATCTATTGGATCCCCCTTGTTCACATGTTTGTTCACCCCCTCAAAGAACATTAACAGGTTTGTGAGACATGATCTTCCCTTACAGAACCCATGTTGAGTCTGCCTCAATAGGTTTTGTTCATCTATGTGCCTACTAATTCTTTCCTTAATAATGGTTTCCACCAATTTACCCGGTATCGACGTCAGACTGACTGGCCTGTAATTTCCCGGATCTCCTCTGGAACCCTTTTTAAAGATGGAAGTGACATTAGCTACCTTCCAGTCCTCAGGAATGGAGGCTGATTTTAAGGAGAGATTACATATTTTTGTCAGGAGATCCACAAGTTCACAATTGAGTTCTTTCAGAACTCTCGGATGTATGCCATCTGGGCCTGGTGATTTATCAGTTTTTACTCTACACATTTCAAAGAGTTGTACTTTGGTGTAGTGGTTAAGAGTGTCGGACTCTAATCTGAGAACTGGGTTTGATTCTCCACTCCTCCACATGAAGCCTGCTGGGGGACCTTGGGTCAGTCACAGTTCTCTCAGAATTCTCTCAGCCCCATCTACCTCACAAGGGTGTCTGTTGTGGGGAGAGGAAGGGAAGGCGATTGTAAGCCACTCAGAGATTCTGAGTGAAGGGTGAGGTATAAATCCAACTCTTCTTCCATATCGCATGGGAAATGGCCCATTGCAGGCTATTGTTTTTTGGGGGTAAAAATGCTGGGTTATGTGTAAAATATCATTAGTTAAAATTAGGTAAAATATCAGTATAGCTGCGGTGGCTCAAGTGGTTAAAACGCTGAACTGCCAACCGGAAGGTCAGTAGTTCAGCAGTTCGAGACCTGAGTACTGCATGACGGAGTGAGCTCCTGTTTCTGGTCCCAGCTTCTGCCAACCTAGAAGTTCAAAAGCAAGACATTGCAAGTAGATAAATAGGTACTGCTTCGGTGGGAACGTAACAGCGTTCTGGGTGCCTCGGCATCTAGTCATGCTGGCTACATGACCACGGAAACGTCTTTGGACGTCGCTGGCTCTTTGGCTTGGAAATGGAGATGAGCACCACACCTTAGAGTTGGATTCGTCTGGCTTTGGAGCAAGGGAAACCTTTACCTTTACTTATGCAATTTTTACTGTTTTTACCTTTTGACAAAAGTATTTTTGGATAAAGTTGCTAGTGGAAGAATACTAGACTAGATCTGCATAAAAAGTATTTTTTGTTGTTTATTGCTTAAGACCGTACTCAATTGGAGAACTTGGAGAATTTACCATAATAAAGATAGCATAGAGACTTAAACTGGGACACTTGGTTGCTATGGTGATATGACCGGTGAAATATGAAAGTGTTAAAGACATAGGAATTGTTTACTTTTCTAATTGAAGGACATATCAAAGTATGAGATAAAGACCTAAACTGAGACACTTGGTTGTCATGGAGACTTAAGAGGCAGAAAGCAAAAGTGTCAGAACTATAGGAACTTTTAAAAAATCTCTGTCAAGAAATTGGACCTCTAGTTCAATTTCTTGTTCTTTCATTAAAAACCAGGCCTCATATTAATCTCTAGGCCTG
>NW_015175377.1:500708-511265 GCF_001447785.1 Gekko japonicus | reverse complement strand
TGCACACCATGTGCTCCAGTTACCAAGCAGGTCTTTGTTCTCCCAGAGACCACATGTCCAGGTGCAGTAAACCAACAAGCAGGGAGCAGAGAGCTCACGAACAGAAACAAGAACACAAGAGCAGAGAGAGAACCGAGCAGAACAAGAGCAAGAGAGAGACTCTCTCATAGGGAATGACCAGTTATAGGCCAATTCCAGTCACAATCAGCTGTGGCCATGCAGCCAACTGCAAGTGGGCAGGGGGGTGGCCAATTCTTGGTTGTCATGGGTGCAAGTGGGGATAGGCTGGACGTCTGGAGACTCCCTCTGCAGTCAGGTGACCCCAAACTCCAGTCTCCCCATTGGCTACGTGACTTTTTGCACGCTGGCCTAGCTTCCAGCATGGAAGTGTGAAGAATGTGGGTTTATGGCATGCAATTGAGACCATGGGGCCCACCATTTGGCTTGTAACAGGAAACAAGGCATAGCCTGTTATCAGAAAGATATCACAGGAGAAGGCAGAGGCTTTTAGAAATCAATATTTCTATACAGTGCGTTTGGGAGGCGTCCCTCCCCCGCTCGCCTCACTTTCTGTTCCGTGGGGAGTTTGGGGAGCTTTCTTTTCCTTTTATTTAAACGCTTAGATTGAACTCACGTTCATAGTTGGTCCTCAGACCTCGTTTAAGCTCTGTTTCTTTCGCTCGACCTCCTGCGCTTGCCCCGGTCAGCGTCACTTGGTTCCATTCGGTCTCATAGCACGAAGAACCTTCGGGATGGAGAGGCACCTCAATTCCTCGGCATCGCGCCGGCGAAGAGGCAACCCCTCGAGAGTCCCATGGCCAGAGCCCCTTCAGCCGGGTCTCTGGGGGGGGGTGATGATCCTGCACACCCCCTCCTTCAGCCAGAGTGCAGCTTCACCCCCGGGAGGTCTGGGAGGTGCGACTGCTCAGCGCGCCGCTATAAACCGGAAAACCTGTACAACAGTTTTGATCATTACACGAGTCCCCTCTCATAATGGAGTGGAATCAGATGTGGCTTGATTTTGGGCTTTTCCCCTTCTGCCCTGATTGTCTGGAACAGGCTCCCTGAACTCATGAGAGAGGCCTAAAAAGCTGTACTTTTTAGATGGACATTTGCAGTTTCATAGAGGCAGCGCAGCAGTACGCAGTTTTTAGATGGCAAACCATTTTAGGAATTCTGTGACTGTCGTCCAGCCTAAGACCGAATTGTATTTTTATCACTTTCATTCGGTGTAATTTTGTTACCCTCCTTGGGCCCTAGATTTCTAGAAGAAAGACAGGCTTTTAAATAAATGAGTAAAATCTTTTGATCATAACCAGGAGGTTTAAATATTTATTATTAAACAGTGAATAAAACATAGTATACTCTAGTGTCTGAGAATGCCCTACATGCTAAAGAGCCATATTGATCTTCTGTTTGGTGCATAGATAAGTTCTAGAAGGCTTTGCAGTACAGCTCTGGCATGCTTTGAATCACAATCGCCTTTTTACTACATGGGTGGGGATTATGGAAATATGCACAGGCCACACCATTTTCTGAATTAAATGCTTCGTAGTGTAACATGTGGGCAGGGTTCTGCATTTTGATATAGCTTCATACCTTTTCTCCATGAGCACCGCTTGTTACGCTGCATGAGGGTGCAGCTATAGCCTGTCTGAGTTTTGGCCAAGCTTAAAGGTTTGCTAGTGCTGAGCAATTTAGCAGCCAGTGAGTCTTTTTCGTGGTATAACCTGAGAAGGCATCTTGCTCTGCCTCTCTACATTTACGTCTTGTGCCATCTTTCAGGCTGGTGAGAACAGCTTGTTGCTTATTCTTGGGCTTTTTCTGCAGTAGCCCTAACTTTGTGGAATAGATTTGTCTTGGAAGTCAGCCTCTCTGCTTCTGGAGGAAGCTGCAAGGCTTTTGGTTAACACCAGCCAAAGACCATTTTGTTGATGATTATGTATATTGTAAATGTTAATATGTTTCAGTGGTTTCTTTAATTCCCCTCTGGCAGAAGGAAAAAGTTGGGTAAATTGTTTTTGTTGTTAATAAATACAATAAAATCTATTTTACAGAAACTTCTTCACCTGTTTGCCTAGAGGCAGTTGTTACTTGCCAGAGGCATGGCTATTTACAAACCTGCTCTCTGCTGACCCTCCTTGTTCCCTTCCATGAGCATATGTCCTCTCTTCCTGTAGCAGCAAAAACAAACTCACTACCACTTGCAGGTTACAGGCATATTCTGACTGTTAAAGAGTTGTTATGCTTTAAACTCCTGCCTTCTGACTGAATATTGTGGACCTCTAGTCTTTTACCAGCTGCTGAGCAGAAGTTGGGACTGCTCTTTATGGCAGTGCTAGCTGCTGATTCTTGCTACATTGGTGGTTCTAGAAGTTTGGCTTCCACAGTGTATCACAGCAAGAATCTATATAAGGGGGAAATTCCATTGTTTCCCATACTTTGGCTATAAGTCAAAGCGGTTCTTCAGACTTGCTGTCCACAACTTCCAGAAATGCCAGGTGCCCTTATCATCCAGGGTTTGGGTTAGTGAATGGGAAGGTGGTTTGCAGGCCTTGGTAAGGGTAAAAGAATTAAAAACTTTATGTTTCTAATTGTTTGCAGTAAGTACTATCTGCTGAGCTTTGCTAATTTAGAGTGGTTTCTCATATATTCACTTCTTACTGTACAGGGTGTTATAATGTTTTAAAAGTTTGGTATAGACAGTCTTTCAACATAATTGATAAAACATTGTTTGTACATAATAAGTTGTTTACAAGGTTTTATTAATTGCATTGAAAGACTGTCTATACCAAGACACTGCAAGACACTGTCTATACCAAGACAACACAAGCTTTCCTAATAATTAACTTCCCAGCTAGTGCTCATTTTAAAAGACTTGCTTTGGTTTTCTGTCCTCCCTTTGCTCTGATAATTTGTTTATGATAAAGTGCTTATTTAAATAATGTTCACAGTTGGAGAATACCGGAGGAGATCTCAAGGATGGTCTCTGCCGTTACGAGGGAGCTGTAGTCATACTTGATGCTGGAGCTCAGTATGGGAAAGTGATAGATCGCAGAGTCAGAGAACTGTTTGTCCAGTCGGAGATCTTCCCTTTGGAAACGCCAGCCTTTGCCATCAAAGAACAGGGATTCCGGTAAGATTTGTCTTTGTGTTGACCTTCCCCCCCCTTCCTTTCGTTTAAAAGGTACTCTTTGAATAGGACTCGGACAGTACTTTTATTTACCTTAAGCCACTGGGCTGTCAAATTGCTATAAAAATCTTTTGTTTTTCTCATCTCAGTTTATACTTTGGAAGCCTTGAATGATCTACATGTTTAAAAGAGACTGAAACCTTTCTCCAGGGTGGTTCAGCACTGGCTGCCATAATGCCCAAAGGAAAAGTTCTTACAGTTCTTCTGGAAGGCCCCAGGCTTTGGTGACAGGGAAGAGTTTAGTGATTTGGGATTAACTACCATGGGCCATCCTCACATCTATTTCCAAGCCAAGTGGCATACAGATAGTAAACTTAAGGGGGTGGTCTAGGTCAAAGTGAAGAACAGTGACGAGAAGCCTGGCTTTGACTATTTCGTCCTTCCTAGATTGCTAGAGATCTACCAGTCATTTTCTCTGGAACCACTTTCAGTCAGATTGCTTTCCAGATAACTCAGCACCTAACTATAGGCAGCATGGATATGCAAGCTCCCATTGCTGTTCACCAACACCCATGAATGCTCTGCTGAACAGAACATTGCAAATACAGTGGCCCCAGGGGAGATGGGATTTTTTCCCTTCCAGAGCTGCAGTTCTGTGGGTGGTGTTGTTTTTTTTAGAACCGTGCTTCAGTTGGTCTTTGGCCTTCATGTAAGTCAAGCACCACTTGTATTTTTGTTCTTCTTTCCCATTAGTAGAAGGGCTTCCACCGGGGAAGTGGTAAACTAGTACATATAGATGACCAATGTAGTCCCCCCTACTTTATTTAAGACATTCAGTCCACTCTAACGTTGTTGGCCTCTTAATGAAACAGGGGACAAAGGATGACAGATATCTGTTTCTTCAGCAAAGTAATAGGGTTGCCATCACAGCACTGTTTTCTCTATCCTCTTCAGTCCACCTTTTGCCTGACAAAGTATTTTACATCTTTAAAACCTGCCTGCTTCTCTTCTTCAAGATTGTATAGCAACTGTTACCTTCACTTCTGATACATGTACAGGAAAGATGATGCCTTTTGTATGCCTTTCTTCTGAGAGATAACGTTTGTTCTGAGAAAAAAATTGATATTGCGGTCCCAGTTTTGTTACAAATTCAAACAAATATGTGTTGAGAACTTGAATTATGACTATATAAAACGTATTAGGGAAGCAGATTCAACTAACAGATTTAAAAACAGAATGAGAGCCAGGATGGCATAGTGGTTACAGTGTTGGACTAAGAGCTAGGAAAACCAGGTTCGAATCACCCACTCTGCCATGGAAGCTTGCTGGGTGACCTTGGGCCACTCACACATACTCAGCCTAATGTACCTCACAGGGTTGTTGTGAGGATAAAATGGAGGAGAGGAAAACAATGTTAGCCATTTTGGGTCCCCATTGGTGAGAAAGGCAAGATAAAAAGAAAAATTTACTTCATTTAATAGATTTTATGCATTTAATCTGTGGTTATCAACTGGAAATTATAGACAGTAAGTGGCTGAATATTGTGTATGACCAGAAATGAATAGTTTTTTTTCAGTGTTGGGAATTCAAAAAACAGAGCAAATGGTGCTAAGGGATTTAGCAGGATTTCTATATTAAAACACCACCAGTCTATTAACTCATAAGATTTGTAACTTGCTCTGTCACAAGAGTTCTTACTTTATTGTTTAGTAAGAAAATGGCTTTTGAGGTCTTTTAGAACCAGGTTCTCAACTTGCAAAGATGTGCCTCTTCAGCAAATTTTTAGGAACAAGGGAGAGCCTGTGCTCTGCCCTCACTGTGTAATCTCACGCTTTAGCAAGGTCTCATTCTGCTCATGGCATCACGATGCCCTCATGCTGTGTGATTCGCAGTTGGCTGGGATCTTACAGTCAGGAAGTGGAGTGGACGTTCTGATGTAAAATAATAATAATAAAACGACAGTAGTGACCAGTAGATTAGGGAAGCAAGCAAGGGTGGACATGAGCAAGAGACAAGATACTTTGCCCCTCAAAAAAAACCCATTTAGTGTCAGAAATGTTATCATGTGAACATTCAGCTCAGCCATACTACCAGTGAACAAGGAAAAAGCAAGCTAGGGAAGATGAGCAAAAAAGGAAGGCAGAAAACAATTACTTGTACTGCCTACTTGCTGTTCTGCCCACCTATTCTGGCTCCCTGGTTGGTTTCCATAAGGCTCTTTCACATGCCATTTTATTAAATTCTCGGTCTGGGATTGTAGTGAATGTTTTAAATAAGCAATTGTCTACCCATGGCTTGAAATGACACTCTTGGAGGAAGCACTTCACAATTTGATTGTATAAACTGAACATGTATATTTAATAGGAGAGAATTTCTGTAGATAGGAGGGAGCTCAACAGGCAACAGCTGTGGAATCACGAGTTTCCTAAGGGCATATGTAGATGTCCCCAAGGGTCAGTTTATACAATCAGGAGACCCAAGTAGTGAAGGGTGTTTTTGTTTTGTTTTGTTTTTTAAGAACAGCAATAATTCAGACTTCCGGGGGATCAGGGAATGGCTGCATATTTGAGGTTAGCACATCAGAGAGATGGTGAGCTAGAACCCATTTCCCTGACGTGCTGTTTTTCTTTGTACAGTATTACAGTGATTTTTTTTCCTCACGGGAGAGTATTCAAACTATACAACCCCCCACATCCTGTCCAGGAAAAGCTTTGCTGCTTGATTCAGTTCATTGTATAAATAGGCCCTTAGAGCCCTCAGGAAAGTCAGAATTCCTCTGCTGTTCTCCGCAAAGCTCATTCCTACCCACTGAGATTTTCTCCTATTAAAGATAAGCTTGTACTGATCTCTTAGCTGCCTCAAGAATTGCGTTTCAAGCCTGTGTAGCTTCTGGTTTAAGTGAGACATCAGTCTCAAAATGAGCAGTGTGTGGACAATAGATCCATGTTCCTGTGGAGGCAGAGCACTGCTTGTTTTTGTTATTGAACATTGTAAGTACGCTTTTCAGCAAACAGAAGCTACAGTATTTCATAAGCTGTTGAGTAACAGCATAGTAAACCTGAAACCAATTGTGATAAGCATTGAGAAGGACAATAAAATACCACAATATCTTTAAAAGGTCAGATCACTGATTTTATTTATTAAAAATATTTCTCTTTTGCCTTATTCTCCTCAGACTAAAGATGGCAAATAAATGTGTAAAGTATTACTTGGTAGGATATTTTCAAATTATTCCACATTTTAAGATCTTAAGTATGGTGAGGTTGGTGTGTGTTATCAGCTTTTAGATGATGAGAGTTATTTTATGTGGAATGTTAATTGGCAAACATAAGCCCCACTGGTCCATCTAGTCCAGCATCCTGTTTCACACAGTGGCCAACCAATTGCCCTGGCATCAAACAGACAACATACCATAAAGGTTGAGCCCTTCCCCATATATTGCCCCTTAGCTCTCCTATTCAGCATCTTACTTCCTCTGAATATGAAAGGTTCCTTTAATCACTGTGGCAAAGGATTCAGTGATTTCTGCTGCTATCTGTTGTAGTGCTTCAGTTGTGTGTGAGGTGGTTTAAGTTTTAACATTCTCTGTAAGCCAGCTTGAGTGTGTGTCTGAAGTATGGAATATAAATGACCTCAATTAATGAAATGCATATCTGAGGCTCTGTTGAAGTATAGACTGGAGGAGCATGGTCACTGCTGCCTTCGTGGGAAGGATTATGTGCCTGCCGTACAGTGTCTAATTACATGATCTGCAGTGATCATGTGGGCAGATGGTGTAATCTTTATGTTGATAAGTAATGTATAAACTGGGCATCAGTCAGAATGGATGACTCTTTCATCTTGTTTTTGAGGCTCTTCCACTGTGGGAGACAAATAGTCATGAATGATACAGTTGAAGGCTATGGAAATCTCTGCAATCATCCTTAAAAACGTATTTGTTTATGTAATTTAATTGGAACTCTACCCCGTCTTATTGTACTAAATGTGGCTGAAGCTACCAGTAAAATGTTAATTGGAGCTCTACAGTATAGTGTCAAAACCTCAGAGTCCAAATGCTATCTGTACTTGACAAAGAATATTTTTTTTAAAAAAAATGGGATCTAATATTGTTTCTCTGAATGCTGAAACAAAATTAGAAGAATTATGTGTTAGCTTAGTTTGAAAACCTGTGTTTTAAAGCCAGTAGTTTGTATGGTGGCTTGAAGAACAAATTGTGCAGGCAAACTTTGTTATTCCAGTACGGTAGACATTTATGGATCAAGATGTGAATATGCATATGAAGCTTGCCCTGTTGCCATGATAAATGTTCTCTGGAAGTAGAAGTTTGAAATACCTTTTGTTAAAGTGGTGTGTGTTTGTTTTTTAAGAACTAATTACTTTTTAAAAATCTGTTTCCTTTGCAGGGCGATCATCATATCTGGAGGACCAAATTCTGTTTATGCAGAAGATGCACCCTGGTTCGACCCAGCAATATTTACAATAGGCAAACCAGTTCTTGGAATATGCTATGGCATGCAGGTGCTAGTTACAAATCTTCAAATATTGTTTTAATGGCTATGTCATATGTCATGGACTTAAGAACAAACTACTGGCATTGATTTATTTTATGCGTAGTCTGGCTGTAGCAATAACATGTGTGAAAATTGTGTTTTGGAAGTAGAAGTAAGCAAATGGTGACAATTTATTTTTGAAGAAACTGAGAAATGATGTATGTGTATCATATGTAGTACTTAGATTCTTCTAGTCCATTAACTTGTTATTCTGGTCAAGCGAGGTACAGTCTGTGTATGGACACGAGGTTTCTGCAGACGAGTCTGCTGTACGTTATGCACAAATGTGTGCTGTGCAGCAATATATATGATGAACGTCTGAGCCTTGTGGCTATCTACCTGGAATACATACATAATTTTGAAGATGTTACTGCAGCCTTTTGGTGGCAGTGAGTGCTTAGGTTTTAGTACTTAATTTAAGCTCTGACATTTATTTGTGGTCTTGAAATGGTCTGAAAGTGTTATTAAGATACTAGGGACAGTTTTAATTCTTGCAAAAAGAAGTTTTCTTTCATCATCCTCATCATTGCTGCATCATTAATAGAAGCACCAAACTGTACAAGGTGCTGAAATGGCACTCGTATTTCTGGCCACTGTGTGATACAGAGTGTTGGACTGGATGGGCCTTTGGCCTGATCCAACGTTGGCATCTCTTATGTTCTTATGTTCTTAATGAATAAAATATATGTGTTCCTGCCCCAAGGTTGATGATTCAGGTGAACACATAAGGGAACATGAGTTGGAAAATAATGGGGGGAGGACTCTACAGGACTAGTTCAGCAAGACTGAGAGGAAGAAAAAGCCATACTCCCTCAAATAGGTCTAACAAAAAGCAATGAATAAACATAGAACAAGAATAATGGAATAGAAGAGAAAATATGTTTTTAATTATCTATTAAGTGTGGACAAAGAAGGCCTGCCAAATTTTTCAAAGGGGAAAGTTCTGTGCATAAGGGAACCAGAGAAGGAGAAGCATGCTGTCAAGAAATGGTGCATGGAAGTGTAGGCTTGGTAAGAAGATTAGTGTTATTAATGTAGGAACCAATAAGGACAACAGAAAGAAAGCAGTGACGATTAGGAAGGTTCAAGAAACTACTAAAGTGCTTTAAAGTTAGAAAAAGTTTAATGAGGGGCAGCAGAGGAAACCAATGAAGAGAAAAATGGAGAGGTGTGTTATGTTTAAAGCAAGAAGAAAGAAAAATTGAAGTATTGAGAACAGATACAGGTTTAAGCTAAAAGGGACAAAATCCAGTAAGAAGAAGAAGAAGAGATTGGATTTATACCCCGCCCTTCACTCGGAGTCTCAGAGCGGCTTACAAACTCCTTTCCCTTCCCCCTCCCCACAACAGACACCCTGTGAGGTGGGTGGGGCTGAGAGAGCTCTGACACAAACTGCTCTTTTTCAAGGACAGCTGTGCCAGAGCTTGTGACTGACCCAAGGTCACATCAGCAGGTGCAAGTGGAGGAGTGGGGAATCAAACCCGGTTCTCCCAGATTAGCGTCCGCGCACTTAACCACTACACCAAACTGGCTCTCAAGTAAGCAAACTACTCTAATCAACAGCCTAGGATGAGGATCTCAAAGACATCCTGTAGAGTAAGTAGAGGAAAAGAGGCAAGTTTTAACAATATGGGGTGGGGCATCTTAGCTAGAGCAAGAAAGAAAATAGGTGCTTGCAGAAAATGTTAAAGAGTTATCTTGTTAGTTGAGTGATGGAGAGAAATTAAAGGTTTGGGGGGCAAATACAATGAATTCTTACATGTGTTTTGAGGTAATGATTCCATGTTCAAGAAAAATCAGCTGTAACACACTAGGAAGAACACAGTGAGGGAAGGTGGAGAGATAAAGATACAGCTGGATATTGTCATCATAACATTGACAATGTAGGCCAGAAGAATAAATCATACTGCCGGGGGGGATCAAAAGAAGTACAGTATTTTAAAAACTGGAAAGGGAATAGCTTATTTAAAAGAATAAGGTGGAACTCTAGAAACCTGATAATGTGAGGGACAGAGGGAAAGGAGCAGTATTTATTTATCGTATGTCAGAGTTACACACAGGAAACTTATAATAATACAAAATATGTAACCAAGTTGATATAATGCAGACTGATTGGGCAATCCCCATAAATACTAATATCTAAATTTTCAGTCCACTCAATCGCAGCTGGGGGAGTTCAAAGAGCTCCATCACTTCTCCCTGGAAAGCACAATGCTCACATTCCTCTGACAGATGGGAAATAGTTTGGCGGGCTGCACCACAATTGCATTCGACTCCTGGTATTTTGCCTCATTTAAACAACAGGTCTGCACAACTACCAAAGCCTGTTTGTATTCTATTAGCCATCGTTCATACCTTACGTGGCAAGTCAAATCCTGAGGACCTCTTGTTGGTGTTTATTAGGTTATGGATATCAGGTGGAACTGATTGCATCCAGGTTTGCAACCATTCATTCCCTAGATTGAAATTTTGTGATTACAAGATTTGTGCAGATCTTATTGCTGGGTGTCAGAATCTTAGTCTGGATAGACCTGCATCAGCCATGTCTTTGTGGATGGACAACTCTCTGTTTTCAATTATCTTTCTATATTCATGAAGAAGAGCCTCTTTGGAGATGCGGGAGAGCAATGTGGCACAACATGGGTAGCCAGTAGGTCAGAGGGGTTTTAATACATCCGCTGATGGTTCTCATTGTTGAACCAGCTCTGGCTTCTCTGTGTGGGCAGATCTACTAATCCCCCCCCCCGCCAGTAAACCAAAACAGTCCAGTGGCACTTTTAAGACCAAGTTCTATTCAGGAACCAGCTCTGGCTTCTCTGTGTGGGCAGATGTGCTCATTTCCTCCCCCCCCCCTAGCCAGTAAACCAAAATCGT
>NW_015175377.1:469030-500553 GCF_001447785.1 Gekko japonicus | reverse complement strand
TTCTCCCACCCCCCCCCCCCCAGCCAGTAAACCAAAACAGTCCAGTGGCACCTTTAAAACCAAGTTTTATTCAGGAACCAGCTCTGCCTTCTCTGTGAGGGCAAATCTACTATTCCCCCCCCCCAGCCAGTAAACCAAAAGCAGTCCAGTGGCACCTTTAAAATCGAGTTTTATTCAGGTACAAGCTCTCCCTCCTCTATGAGGGCAGATTTCTCTCCTTCCCCCCCCCCCAGCTATCAATCCAAAACAGTCCAGTGGAGCCGGAGCGGTGGGTGCTGCCTTCTGACACACTTCCGGTGATGTCAGGGTGTGTGGCCTTCTGACACTTCCAGTGATGTCCAGGGGGTGTGACCTTCTGACACACTTCCGGTGATGTCAGGGTGTGTGGCATATGCTAATGAGTTATGCGAATGAGCTCCTGCAGCTCTTATTCTATGAAAAGACCCCTGGGTAAGATAATGTTTATAGCTCAAGGTCCTGTTCAGGGTAATGCCAAGGTACTTAGGTATATGGTTGTGTGTAAATCAGGTGCCATTAAGTTAGACATTCAGTTCACAGTTGGCAAGATTGTTATTGAGATGGAGACAGGAGCATTCTGTTTTTCCTGAACTTGGGATAAGCCACGATTTACAGTAGTAGTCAGCCATAATTTCGAAGTCCCTAGTCAGTATTTCCTTAGTCCTTTCAATTGATTTGTGCCTTACTGAAATTGCCATGTCATTGGCATAAGGAAACTTCCTGGATATCATCTTGGGAACATCAGAGATGTATAGATTGAAAAGAACTGGAGCAAGGACCGAACCCTGAGGTAGATCGTTATTCAGTTTCTTCTGCTTGTTGATTGACTGACCCATAATTACTTGGGAAGTTCTATCGTTCAACATGTTATTTAGGAGTTGAAAAAATGTTCTGCAGGGAAACCTTGTAAAAACTTGTACAGCAAGACCATTCCTCCAGACTGTGTCATAAGCAGCAGTCAGATTGATGAAAACTGCTGATGTCTTATGACACTTCTGATACCCTGCCTCAGTGAAAGTTGTTAGGCTGAGAACTTGGTCTTGGCAACTACGAAGGGGTCTAAATCCTGCTTACTCTATAGGGACATGTTTGTTAATTCTGTCACTGATTCTGTTCAGGATTAGCCTCTTGAGGAGTTTATAACAGGAATTCAGATGGGAAATAGGTCTGTAACTTCCCACCAGATGTTTTGGTTTTCCAGATTTCAAAATAGCAACTGTCTTTGCTTTTTTTAATTCCCCTGGGAGTCTTCCTGTTCTCATGATGTCAGTGGGTAACTTTGCGAGCCACTTCTTATTGAATATGCTGCTCTTGATCAGGAACTCATTATGCATGCAGTCAAAGCCTGGTGCCTTTCTGCTCTTGATGTCTTTCAGTGCCTTGAAAATCTCATCAGCACTGAAATCCCCTGGCAGCTCGCAGTTTTCTGGGCAGGTGTGTTTCAAAATCTGGAGTTCTTTTTTTAAATCCTGATTGTAGAATCTCTATCCTTCGGAGCTCTGGATAGGGATACCAGTCAGGCAGCTACCTGGTTTGATGTTACCTCCGGATTTTCTCAGAGCACTGTGGGCTTGCACCTGGTTTTTTCAACAGGCTCCAGGCTTTCTATTGGAATGCCTGAAATCCAGATTCATAGTTACTTTGGTCCATTTTTGTCTACGGGCAGCGTCGAGTTCATAGAGTAGTTCATGTGCTACTTCTGGGTCTTTGCTGTCGAGGAAATGCTGATATAGCCTCTTGCTCTGATCACTCCAGCCTGGAATAAATTCTTTCCAATATCCTTGAGGAGTGTGCCTTTTGGCCATAGTTATAACAGCTCCAACGAATTGGCAGTAGTTATTATGTGTTGGAGGGACCCATCCAAGACACCTATCCAGATCTTCACTGAAACCTGATAACTGCTATTTGGATTCCTAGCTTGAGGATTACAGGTTGACACTGACTATGTGGGAAAGCCTCCAGGACACGTCTGGATATAGGCAAGGGCTGACTTCTTCAGTCAGATGAAACAAATGTTAAATCAGGGTTAGACTCTCTATTCCATGCCACTGATCTGAAGGTGCCTCTGTCTTTAGTGTCAAAAACGAGATGCAAGCCATGTTCTTCAGCCCAGTTGACAAGTGCCTCACTGTTCTTATCATAAACCATGTATCTCCAATTTCCATGGTGGCTGTTAAAGTCACCACTGTATACAGAAGGACGAGGGTAGGTTGATAGGACATGTGCTGGCCAGGAAACTGTAGGGGGTTTGCAAACATGACAAAATGTACTTCCCCAACTTTTACTACGATTGTGTGGATGTCATTGTGGACGTTGGTCAATACCAGCTTCACATTTTCAATGTTGCTTTGGGCATAAGTCACTATGCCATAGGTATGATGGTATGTGATGCCAATAACATCACATCCTGCAATTTTTGCTGTGAGGCAGGCTTGACCTTCATTATCAAGATGAATTTCCTGGACAAGAGCTAAATCTATTTTATTGGCCAGTAAGATTTGTGACAAGTATTGGCATTTAGACTTGCTTATACCCTCAATATTCATTTGGCAGATTCAGATGCAGTCTCCTATACCTCTTGTTAAGTAGTCCTGAGAAGGACTGTCTGATTGGTTGATTGTTTCCATGTGTATAGTGTGGCCAGGAGGTCCTATGATTGTCTGGCAGCCAGAGGTCCTAGCTCTTTAGTGTTATCCAGGGTGCACCACAAGGAGGCGAGCTAGAATTGCACCCCAAGTCCAGTAAAACTGACAGAGAACCAAAAGAGTGAATGATAAGTTCAGCTGAGGAAAAAATAAAACCAAGATCAAAGGGAGGCACAGGAGAAAAAGGAGAGAAGAAATGGTAACAGGAATATTACAACCAGAAAAGAGGGGTATAATGAAAGGTGAATAGCAGACATAAGTAAAATTATCGGGGAGAGTGAAAATTACAAGGAAGATGAAAGAACAAGTAGAGTGGGAGCCAGAAAGAGGATTAAAGAGAGTTTGAATAAACAGTGAAAATGAAGATGACTGAATTGGGTCTGTCATTTCTTTTGTGGAAAAATAAAAGTATATGGATAGGATGATAGTGTGAATTTATAACATATGAAGTTGGAAAGAGTTATTTAGCAGTTCTGCCACAAGAGCAAAACTAGCATAAGAAGGGTACTACTTAAAGATAATGAAGAGTAGGACAAAGAAGAGAAGGTAAACAGAAGCAAATAAAGTATTACTAGGCACATAACAACAATATGCAGCATCTGAATCAGGGCAAAAGGTGGAATTGGCAAGAAGACAAGCCACCTCTGTTCCCTGCAGGAAGATGTTGGGGAAAGGTTAGCGAACTGCAGGAGAGAGCAGCAGGGGTTTTGGTGTCAGTTGGAGAAATCCAGCTTTCTGGAAAAGCAAGGCAAGACAAGAGAAAGAAATAATGTCTGCGTTCAGAAGTCATGACAAACCTTTGTCGGTCCATAAAGGGCGGCATCACAGCTTGTTTGCTATGTTCCCTTCCTCTTTCTCCTGCACACAAACTCAGAATTAGCCACTCCAGAACCCTGCCTCCCTCTGTAAGTTTGCACAAGACGGTGGTGCGCCAATTCTGTTAATCACTGCAAAATCAAACGCCATTGCTTTGAGTGTGTAGTAACAATGTGGAACCAGTCAAGCATAATGAATGCCTCATCAAAACACAACTCCCTTCATGAGGGGTTCAAATGCTGTATAGTAAGAAATAATAATAAAGCAGGCTTTGAAATTGCTAACTGTCATAGTCATGTTTATATGTGCAAGGAAATGTCTGTGAAGCTGGTAATCCAAGATGAAAAGCACTGGTCTACTGGTGGTCTGAGTGGGATAGATAATCTTCCACTATGATGTGATGGTGAAGGAATAATGAATGGGTTTTTTGCATCTGGGTGAACACTATAATAAGAGAAGTGGAATAGTGTCATCTGATTACTTTATAATACAGCTCAGTAAGGAACTGGGTTTCAGAAGCCAGGGATAATAATTATTTGTATGTCAAATGCAGGCCTATATCTACATTATTTTTTTAGACTAATTGGACACAGGCATTCATGGATACTCCTAACTGTCTGAGCTGCGCCAGTTCCGATTGCAGGTGTGGGTTCACATGGTAGTTTGCTTCTCTGTGCAGAAATTTCTTGTACCTAGAAAACATAAGAGCCAGACAGAAGTATTGTAACCTAGAATTCTAGTTGTATGTACAGGAATTGGTTTGCTTTTGAATATAGGAGAACATTCAGTGACGTGAAGCCTCACCTGAATTCTAAAGTACTACAATTCAGAAAGAGATTTACCGCTTCCTTTACTGTGAAAACTGGACCTTAAATGTACAAAAGCAAATGTCCTCTAGGTTCAGTGGTTCAGTGATAACAAAAAAATATGTGCCAGATGTTTTCCTGCGAGTTTCACTTAAAATTGCCCTCTTATAACCGGGGGAATTTAAAAGATGTGTGGGAATTTAGTTGTTGTTCCTCCAGAGGAAATGCTTGGGAAATCTCCAGAGTATATGTGCCAGTGAATCAGAGAACATGGTTCACATTGTGGCATGGTGCTAACTATGGTGAAACCACATACTAGGTTTATGCGGTAGTAAAATGCATTCCATCAGCATACATGAAAAGAAGCTACTTGATTGCAATGACACCCTAGGATCAAATGTAAAAGAACTAATTAGGGCATAGAAAATTTCTAAGCACACATTTGTTTGTGTTAACAAGCCTACTGGCAGTGATGAGGCCAGACAGTGCTACGTAGTCCGCTGTACAATAATGTGAATTATCCCCACTATCTTGGGGAGGTTAATAAAGAGGAGGGTATTTCTGTTAAAGGATAATGCAAAATCTTACTAAGACTATAAAAAATGGTACATACTGGCCCTTCCAAGGTATCTGCGCAGGTTTGCTAAGTAGTTAAAATTCACTGAATTCAGGGAAGTTCTACTTTCAAATAAGTAATCAAAAGATTGAAAGTTCAGTGCTGCCCTAGTAGTCCTTGCAAAATCTGTCTGCTGTTTGGGTCATGGCTTTTATCTTATAATGCTGATGTTGATTTTTAATGTTCAGACAATTTTAATGATTCTGATGATACTTTAAAGTAAAGAAATAGTATAAAACCCTGTAAAGAATTTAATGAAATACTAATGGATCTCTCCCAGTCAAGAAATACTAGGTTTTGAGACTGCTCAGGAATAACTAAACCAAACCAAAGACGACACATTACTGTCAGCAGTCACCCTAATGGGATTATTATTGGTAGTTACTTAAATAGCCCTTCTACTCTGCAGAGACTTTTAGTGCAAATGAGATATGAGAGGGGGAAAGCAGGAGCACAACACACTACTATTGAGGATGCATACTTTGCATGCTCCTGCCTGTCTCTCCCCCCCCCCTTCTTCTACATCCTGCAGCTTTAAAGAGCCAGAGGGAGAGACTGTGAACCAAACTGCTGCACTGGGGGCAGGGAGAAAAGCAGTACAGATGAATAGAGCAAAGGCTGGGTGACCAACCTCAGCACTGTTTGCAATGCTGATACAAATTATTTGAAGCTCTTCTATGGCTTGTTGCCATAATAAATGCCTTACTGACTGACTGACTGACTATTTGAAGCTCTACTTGGTTTCTTACAGGCTGAACACGTTGGCCGGTTGCTGGCGAATGTTCACACAGTGATAGTGCAAATGGGTTAAATATAAGTGGGGTAATCAAAGTGGAGTGTGGTAATTCAATTAGCTTTTCTGTTCTGACAGATGATGAACAAGGTATTTGGGGGTACGGTTCACAAAAAAGATGTTCGAGAAGATGGAGTCTTCAACATTACTCTGGATAACACCTGCTCACTGTTCAGGTACGCATATACTTGTATGTGCAAAACAGAAAGGAGGGGTAATTAAAATGGCAGTGGTATTTGGGATTAACCCTAATAGTTTTTAAGCTGGAACATTTAGCTTGGCAAAGAGTTTCAATCTGTGGTAATAGGGTTGGCAACCTCCAGGTGGCACCTGGAGATCTCCCTCTATTACAGTTGCTCTCCAGGTGACCAAGATCAGTTCCCCTGCAGAAAATGGCTGCTTTATGGTATTATACCCAGCTGAGGTCCCTCCCCTCCCCAAACCCCATCCTCCCCAGACTCCGCTCACAAAATCTCCAGGCATTTTCCAACCCAGAGCTGGCAATCTTATGTGGTGGTGATGGAAGTGTTATTAATTGATGAACAGAGGATTTGTTGCAAATATAATAGTGCATCTGGCTGCTTTGAATTTAGATCCAAACGACTCCCTCCCAAACTTCTTTAGTTTTGTCAGGTCCTCCAAAGACCCTCACATTAATCAGGCGGGTATACTCCTTACTAAATTTTGTATCCAATTTGACAAACTCATCCTAAATGGTTCCCACGGTAGGGATATCCCTGGGGAATTTACTTTTGCATCAATTAGAGGTTGTAGCATTTTAGATTATATATTAATCCCTTTATCCTTCAAAAATAATCTAGAGCAGTTCTATATTGATGCCCGCACTGAGAGTGACCATTTCCCTCTAATCCTCTCAATTACCCCTCAGATACACCTTGAACCTGATTTAGCCCCTACAGCTAATGACTTATCCTTTGAGTACCTCCCTATATTTATTTGGTCACATAACCACACCAAGGGAGTCCAGCTAGTAGCCACTGAGCAAGTGATTATTGACTTGTGTTCCTCCCTTATGACTTTTTCAAATCCCACTGAAGCTGTATCTTCATATGATAATTTAGTCTCCAGTTTTATTTCCCTACTTAACCCTGTTCCCTTTTTGGTCTCTAAACATAAACCCAAACATAATGCATGGTATAATAGAGACTGTTTATGTCTGAAGTCCACTCTCCGTTCCATTTATCACTCTTACCGGAACCAGAAAAAGTCTTCCATACCAAAGGAATACTTTACTGTTAAACAGCAGCTGTCAGACTTAGTCAAAGCCAAGAAGCTCCAGTTTGCCAGGGACCAGTGGGAACTATTGATCAGGGCATCCAGGTCAAATGACTATGGGAAATTTTGGGCCTTAATTTCAGGCGCTTCTCGGGAAATGAATTTCATCACCATCAATTTCTCCCATAACTGGTTTTCATATTTTTAAAAACCTTTTTAATGAAAATGGTGCCAATTTTTCCATACCCACTGAATCTGATGCCCCCAAGACCCCTGAGTGGCCACCTGTGTTCCCTGAGGATATTATTATCTTGATCACATGCCTTAAACCAAAAAAAGCCCCTGGCTCTGATGCAGTTCCCCCAGAACTATTGAAGTCTCACCCAGAATGGTGGGACCCTCCTTTGGCTGCTTTATTTACCTTGATAAATAACACTGGAATAATGCCAAAGTCATGAACAAATGCAATCATTGTCCCCATTTTTTAAAATGGTGATTCTTCCTCTCCCGAAAATTATATACCGATTAGGCTTTTATCAGTAGTTGGCAAACTTTATTGCCAAACACCTTCTAATTAAACTAGATGGATGGATGACTGACTATAACATTCTAGGACCAGAACAAATAGGGTTTTGTTGGGGTAAGTCCACTCTGGACCACTGTGCAGTATTATCACACCTTGTTACTAAATACAGTGGGAAACCAGGCAATAAGCTTTTCGCTGCCTGTTTAGACCTTAAAGCAGCATTTGATTCAGTCCCAAGAGACCTCTTATGGGATAAGATGGCTAGAATGAATATAGATCCCAGACTGGGTTTTTTTAATTTAAAAACTATATTCACATACCAGTTGTCAGGTTAAATTTAGTCTACAGGTGAATCTAACACCTAAAATTCCGATTCGTAAAGGTGTAAAACAGGGTTGTATCCTTGCCCCTTCACTCTTTAATTTGTTTTTAAATGACCTGGCTCCATCATTGTTCGAAATTGACAGACATGTCCCTAAAATTGGCCAATGTCATATTCCAGTTCTTTTATATGCAGACGCCGCCTTTTTACTTTCATGTTCTCAAATCAGACTGAAGCGTCTTCTACATCAATGTTTGACCTACTGTAATAACAACAGGTTAACTTTGAATTATGGGAAAACAAAGATCTTGGTCTTTTCCAAATCCTGGAAACAGTCCTCATGGACAATTCAGGGAAATCCCATTGAGCAAGTCAAATCATTTAAATACTTAGGGATCAATTTATATTACAATGGGAGCTGGGCTACTCATCACAAATGTGCTACTACTCTAGCAAGAAACAGTGCTGAGGCCATTGCCTGCTTTTTCTATATGAGAGGCCATAGATATGACCCAATGGCCTTAAAAGTCTTCAACACAAAATCTAGTTCACAATTCCTATATGGCGCTCCCATTTGGATAAGTGCAATTAACCAGTCAACAGAGGGTTTACAATCCTTTTTTTTTTTTGCGGAAAATCCTTGGACTTCCTAATTGTGTCCCATATGCCGCAATTTGTCTCGAAATTGGTCAGATGTCCCTGGAAACTTGGGCCTGGCTTTTGACCATCAAATTTTGGCTGCGCCTTCTGTTTAATCCTGACCTGGATTCTTTTACCTTTTTAATGCTGACAGATCATTGTGAACTTAATTGGGTGAAATTAGTCCAAATAAAAATTAGGTCCTTAGGAATACCTTTACATCCACAATATTTTATACAATCAAACACAGGCTTTAGATATTCAATTTCAGTGCCTAACTGAGGCAGCTAGGAAAACTTGTTCTCCAATTCATCTGGGATTACCCCAGACACTGGGCCAGACAGCTACTTATTTTTGCTCTTTAACTGACCCCCATCAAAGAAGGGTATTTATGGTCCTGTTCATACGAGCCGTTTGGGCCGCGAGAAGGACGGATCAGGGCCGGAGCAAACGGGCGCGATCCCACAGCAACATCTGGGGAACGTTGTGCTTCCGTCTCCGATCCTTCCCATCCCGCCCATACAGCGCAGCAAAAAAGAACCACCTTCCTAGGTGGTTCTTTTGGATGGGCCGCAGCAAGTGCGGCCGTGGGATCGCCGGCGCGTCCTTGCGCCGGCGCATCCCCAGCTCCTGGCCGAATTGCACATGTGTGCGCATGCGCAGTTAGCCAGGCTCCCCTTCGCACCGTCGCATTCTCCCCGGCATCTGATCGTGCCGGGGAGCGATGCGCCGCGGCTGAGGGGATCCGTGGGATCCCGCCGCGGCGTGTCAAGTTCGGTGCGGCTCTGCTTAGCCGCGTTCCAGCCGTCCCGTGTGGCAGGGACCTATGTTAGCCAGATTTAATGCATTGCCATCGGCCATCTTCTCTGGAAGATGCCATAAAATCCCTTATGAACAAAGACAATTGCCTTGTAGTCAGGGTGCTATGGAATCCATTCCCCACATTCTTTTAAATTGTCCATTTTATACTATGACCTGGGATAAATTTCTGGACACCCTTCTTTTTACATGGCGTGGTTTCCCTGAGAGTGTCAAAGTCCATTTGATACTCTCAGGGCAAAACTCTTCTATAACTTTTAATGCTGCCTGTTTTCTTCAATCTGCAATTCAAATCAGGGAAATTATAAACTGATCAGTTGTTTTTTTTCTTGCTGCTTGTTTGTATGACAGCCACATTTTTTATGTATTCCTAAATTTTAATGTACTTATCTCTGATATGCCAATAAAGGTTGTCTGTCTGTCTGTCTAATAGTGCATCTTTACCGCTTTTCGTTGTGGGCTTACTTAATAATGTTACTCTTGTATTTGCTGATCTTGTTCTCAGGGGGCTACAGAAGGAAGAGCTTGTACTCCTCACCCATGGAGATAGTGTAGATAAGGTAGCTGATGGATTCAAAGTTGTTGCACAGTCAGGAAATGTTATAGCAGGTATGTATTTTGTACTCCATTACCATTTAATTTATGTTGACAGCACTTCCTTACAGGGAGTGTGTTGATCAAAATCTGCAACACAGATGTGTATTTGTAAACTCAGTGGTTCCAAAGGAGATATGAGTTTGAAAAATGTCTGCAAACCCCCGCCCCCCCGGTTGCAACAGGAAATGTGGGTATTATTTTAGTTTTCAGTGGTAAATTGCGCAAATTTGAATTTTCAGTATTTAAATTAGAGTAGCATTGTGAATGGGAAGCAGACATGCTTTGTGGTTCTGCAAGAATGTCAAATCCAAAGCAGCTCTTGGGGAGGGGGAATGATTTGTGTCCATAAGCTGGAATCAGTACGTTTGGAATTTGGTTTCATAGTTTAGACCTTGATCAAATGTTTCACTTACGGACCTTTTGCAAATTTAGCCTTCAGAAAACTTTATGGATTTTTTTAAAAAAATTAGGGTTGTTTTTTAAAAAGAACTTATGAAAGCAGGTAAATGAAAATATTCAGTTTATAGATTTCTTAAATATTATTTTAACTTTACACTGTCTGTGATAGAATGGGGGGGGGGATCCACCTGATTCTTAAAGCAGCAATCTAATCTACTGCTCACAGATGCACTTCCTTTGTTGTAGGCTCTTGTATTAACAAAAATAAAGTCTCCAGAGGTTTTGTTCAGTATGTGCGAGCTAACTCTTGATGATATCTGGCAGCTGTTTGTTTAATTGTCTAACATGAACAAATTTGAGCTTTGTAGTGCTCAGTTCCTTACTTGTGTGCCCAAGTAGTTATTTATCTTTCGTTTGTGGCCCTTTGAATCAATTTATTTGGGCATTTTGTGCCTCTTTTCTTCCCTGAGAACTGAGAAAATGGACACTGAATAAGGTATTAAGGGAAACAGACTGAAGATTAAATATCAGTTGTTGTTTCAGCATTACAAAGAATCATACCGATTACTTTCAACTGATTGTTTTGACCTGTTTTTGTTAGGATTTGTTTTGTAAACTTTGGATGAGAGCAGGGGTCATTTCGTAGAAAAAGAGGTGCAGGAGCTCATTAGCATAACTCATTAGCATAACTTATTTGCATATGCCACACCCCCTGGCCTCACTGGAAGTGTGTCAGAAGGCAACAGCCACTGCTCAGGCTCCACTGGACTGTTTTCGATTGCTAGCTATTTGGGGGGGGGGAACACGCAGATCTGGAGGAAGAGCTTGTACCTGAATAAACCTTGGTCATAAAAGTGCCACTGGACTGTTTTGGACCGGGGGGAGAGCTCTGCAACTTACCTGGCTGCTTCTTGCTTTGATTGAGGGCTGCTGGGAGCAAGGGGCGGGGCTTGTTGCATGTGTCCGCCCCCTGGGCTCTTTACTGCCGGAGCTCCGCTCCTGTGCACTCCCACAGGAAATGACCCCTGGATGAGAGTATGCTTGAGTACAGTTTTCAAGAATGCACACTTTATTAATAATTCTCCAAATCCTTTATAATGGTTGAAATTACATATGAAAGACTTTCTGATGCGTTTATAAATTCTCTTTGTGTGTGTTAAGTGCTGTCAAGTAACTTCCAACACATGTCAACCCTCTGGGTTAATGTCCTCCAAAATGTCCTATCGTTAACAGCCATTCTTAGGTCTTGCAAAGTAAGGGCTGTGGCTTTGTTGATTGAGTCAACCCATCTCATGTTGGATCTTCCTCTTTTCCTGCTGCCTTCAACTTTTCCTAGCATTATTGTCTTTTCCAGTGACTCGTGTCTTCTCACAATGTGAACAAAGTACAGTAGCCTCAGTTTAGTCATTTTAGCTCTTAGCATTCCGTATTGTTATAATTCTTCTGTTTTTAATGCCTCCCCAGCCATAGCAAATGAATCTAAAAAACTGTATGGAGCACAGTTCCATCCTGAAGTTAGCCTTACAGTAAATGGAAAAGCAATGCTGAAAAACTTCCTTTATGAAATTGCTGGGTGCAGTGGAACCTTCACAGTTCAGAACAGAGAACTGGAGTGCATTCAAGATATCAAAGATAAAGTGGGTTCATCAAAGGTCCTGGTAAGGAAGCTATTAAAGATATTGAAAAATTCATCCATAATCTTAATAATTACAGTATTTGATACTCTAACTTTTGTTTATTTTAAGCAAGTGCAACAATCTCTTTTTAAAAAATAATATATTGCTTTACAATATGTTAATTTTAAAAAGAGGGTTGCTTTTCCTGTCTTGTTGCGTAGTGACCTAAATGTATTTATGTCATTTTGGTGATGTTGCAGACTGTGAAAAGTAGTAATGCAAATGAAATGCTGTGTTCATGTTACGGGATGTTTGTTTTTACTAAATACATGCAATTATTTTCCTTCTGTTTCAATCATTGTAGGTTTTACTTAGTGGAGGTGTGGACTCAACAGTATGTACTGCTTTACTGAATCGTGCTTTGAACCAGGATCAAGTGATAGCGGTGCACATAGATAATGGATTTATGCGCAAGAGGGAGAGTCAGTCCGTGGAGGAAGCACTCAAGAAGTTAGGAATTCAAGTCAAAGGTACTGCATTATAGCTTTTGCATAAATCTGAAAATTGGAGAAAGCAATAATTTCATTGGCTGTGAATGAGTTCATCTTTTGTTTGTCTCATTTCAGTCTCTATATCTGGCTCCCTCACCCAGGAGGGTTTTTTGAAGGAGTTTTAAATGGCAAAAATTTACTCATCTGTGTACTTAGTTTGTTTACTAATGCTTACTTGAAAAGGTTCTCCTTGACAAGGTTTTAGGGGCTTCTACCCTCTGCCACCTTTTCTCTTAAATAATTTCATCTTTATCCCTGAAACTTCCTTCCAGAATATGTACTTGGTACCAACTCTCTCATCCCTCCAAACTCTTTTCAAAATCAACCTCCTTCATGAAACAGTTGACTTCTCTGTAGGCCTTATGCCCAAGTGAAAGGAAAGGAAATCTGAATACACATAACTGTATTTGCAAATACTCATCCCCAATTCACTCCTCTATGTCCACATGTATTTTAAGCCTTCTGTGTCAGTGTTGCAGCTTTTGGTTCTTTTAGCTCTTTCAAGTGCCATATGTAATTATTGGAACATTGACATAAGATCATAGAAGAAGAAAAGAGTCCTGTAATATCTCAGTTATATTACGTGTAATGACTAGTTACAGTTTAAATTGTTATATTACCATTTTGAACTTATAAACACATGTATGTAACAGTTTGCAATTAACACATTTAGGTCTTTCAGTTTGTTTTCAAATTGTTTTGGCTAGCTAGACTAATTTTTTCCGGTGCTAGATGCTGTTGGTAGAAGTAGAAAAGAATGCCTGAGTGAAGTATTTTCAGAGCATCTTAGAAATCTTTGGAATTTCTCTAATAAAAAACAATCTTGTATGTTGTGCAGTGGTAAATGCAGCTCATTCATTCTACAATGGTACGACAACCCTGCCTATCTCTGAGGAAGACAGAACTCCACGAAAAAGGATCAGTAAAACATTGAATATGACTACAAGTCCTGAGGAAAAAAGAAAAATTATTGGTGACACCTTTGTGAAGGTATCTGGTTTAAGCAGTAGCAGTTATAATTTTAATGTACATAAAAGCAACTGTATATAAACATTTCCCTTTAGGAGTGTATTAAATTGTGACTGTTCAATACCTTATTAAGCAGTCTCTAGCAGGTTCTCTGCAAGTGTATCATATACATTTTCTGAATAAATGCTGACCTTGTGAATGTATTCTTGAACATTGGTTTGGTTGGAGCGTGAACTGTACAGTGCCACTGTGATGTAAAAACCCAGTAGTTCCAAGTACTCCCTTTGAACATGAGGGCCAGGATTACCCATTCCATGCTCAGACTTCTATGCTGCTGTTTCTTAAGTAGAACAATTCTGCGTTTCCTCCCCCCCCCCCTTCACCATCTGTTCTAGCAGCGTCTGGGCTTGTGTTGCCTCATGGGAGTCAGCTGAAACCACTGGGCCTAGAAGAGCGTAGCTCTGCATAGGATTACATGGTAAACCCAATACCGATTTTTGTTTGTTTATTGAGCCATCAGGAAAGTTAGCTTGTTGATACTAGTTAAATAAAACATGCTTTCAAGTAAGGTCTAGTGTTTTGTCCAGTAGGGGTCACCCACTATCCATGCTATTTCATAAATTCAAAATGACCTATTATAATCCAGTGGGAACAGCTTAATCAGTAGTACTTGTCACACTTTCCTTTAGGCTTCTTTCTAACCCTGAACCCATTTCAGCTTACTTCTTAAACAGCTGTAAATGACTGTGTACATTATTAGAAGGAGGTTTGTGTTGCAGCTGGAACAAATTCTTAAGACACACTTATTGCAATAATCAGCTGAAAACGATGAGCAGGTTTGCATTAACACTTTAGTGCAAATAGAAAATGTGATAGGAACACAGGGAATAAAATGCTAAATATTCATTCCTATCTATACATAAAGAAGAGAGGGCCTAAAGAAAAATTCTACATTAGCATAAGAGATTGGTGAGCTCCCCACCTCCTCTCTGGATTTAAGCTTCAATGAATCAAGCTATTTGAGAATAAATCAGAAAGCTCACATTATCCAAGTTCATTTGGCACACTTGAAGCTTAGCTAGCTACCTTTCACATGTCAGAGAATTCCTCTGGCTAGGCATAGCAAAGGTTTCCTGCAAGATGAAAGTCAAACTGCAATCACATGGGTGGCTCCCCCCCCCCCACACACACACATTGAAAAATGACTGCTTTAAACTTACAAGAGAAGAGCATTTGTGTAAGTGAAGCTCTCCTCATAATGCTTTCATGGATAAGGAGCAAGGCAGTTTTGAGATATGAAGCGGTGAACTCCAGCGTAGCATCTCTGATTAGCATAGCTTAGTAGTACTGTATCTATGGTGAAAAATGAATAAGACTGCACTGTCGTACACTGCGTTGGCTTGGCTTTTAAGAACAGAGCATGAACAGAGCAAAATTCTCTGGAGGAATCTTTTGTTAGCTCCCCTTTCACACTGGAGTTCCCAGGGACGTACCCTAACTGCCTCTTGTGAGGGTTGGGGGGAGCCCCAGGAATGTGTCATGGGATGTGGCACAGTGCATCTGGAGGCCCGAATCACTCCCCCCTCACATACTTTCCCTCCCCCAGCTGCAGCTCCAGGCTGTTCTCAAGGATCTTGACTTTCAAGAACTTATTAAATGGCTGTAGTAGGTGGGGATAGGCCGCAGAGATCCTTTCTGCAAACCCCACTCCATTTACACTTCTTTATAGTCAAGCCACTGTTTTAGCCCAGTGTTGTATAGTTCATGGCCATGGAAAAATTTGTTGTTACGATGAGAGTAAGCTCAAACAGAGCGGATGTTTATGGAGTCAGTTTAGGTTAGATTTCCCCCCCCTCCTGTCTCTGAGGAGTTAATGCAGGCATCCCATCAATGGAGTGAGGACTGCAATTCATGAAGGCAGCAAAGCCTGCTCTGTGATATGCACGTTCCAGATGCCTAATTACAGAGCAATATACTTTCTTGTCTTCTTCCTCACCCCCTCCTCTTCTGTAGATCGCAAATGAAGTTATTGGAGAAATGAACCTAAAACCTGAAGAAGTCTTCCTCGCTCAGGGAACCTTGCGGCCTGATCTCATTGAAAGTGCTTCCGTTGTTGCTAGTGGCAAAGCTGAGGTCATCAAGACTCATCACAACGACACAGAGCTCATCAGAAAGCTGAGGGAAGAGGTAAGCAGAACCTAATTTTTCAAGCTCTCTCAAAGGCTAATTGAATGTGGTAAGCAACACAGGAGTGATTGCCTCTTCTGACACATGCCATGCGGCATCTCTCTAGTCTACCCGGTTGTCTTCATGGTTCCCTCCCTGGCCGGGGTAGGATCACTTGTGGCCCAGAGATGAACTTTTTCAGTCGTCACCCTGTACGCTGAAACCGCCTCCCAGAGCTGCCTTATCCTTCCAGAGAGGATTCCAAACCAAGCTGTTTAGGGCAGCATTTGGCATCCTCTGAGTAATGGTTTGGGGTCTGAGAGTACAGAAGACTAAGAAACCCATGTTTTTGAGGGTCACGGCCTCTGCTGATTATATTTTCCTGTTTTGCTAATTGTGGTTTAATTGAGGTTTTAATTTTCAATTTAAGTATTGTTAATTGCCCTGGGTTCCAAGCTGTGTCAGGAGAAAGGCGGGCTTAGGAATATTTTAAATAAATGAGAAAACACAGGGACACCCCTCACTTTATTTCTAGTCACAGGTGTGATACTGCTGGGTGTTTGGGCGTCAGGTTCTATAGTCAGATCACAGCACACAGCGCTTCATAAGAAGTATTCTGTTTATTGGTAGTTCATAACTATGACACTTGAACGTATTTGTCAGGAATGGCCCAAAGCAGCAGGGCACCCAAAGTTATAGTAGTTTCAAAGCCCCCCCCATTACAAGCCTAAGCCAATAAGCATTGTGCATGGTCCTGTGCGCGGGAGAGAGAAAAGTGAGCCGTTCGTTCTCAGCAGGTCAGGAGCAGCTAGAAGCCCAAGGTCAAAAAGCATACACAGATAACAGCCCAGACAGGAGACACCGTTCGTGTACCAGGAAGGAGGATCACACCCCACACATTCCAAAGACATGGCCATGTTAACTGACATTGGGACATCATGTTCAAATAATATATTGGTGGCCCTTTTATATATATGGCCACAGTCTGAAGACATTTTAAACTGAATAGATGAAAAGGGTTTCTCCTGCATAACAATATAAGGTTCGGTATTAAGTGCAGGCCAGAATTTGTTCTTGTCTGCTTAGGTGGCAGGAGGTCAAAACAGCGATTGAATGCATTAATATTGTGGAATGCATATATACGTGTATGTATGTGACACACATACATAATCACATGATAGCAATTACTAAGCCTCCTTACTGAGTGCTTTGAATCACTTCATTGTTACCTTGGTTCCCGTGATATTTTATTGGGCTAGCATTCAAAGCATGGTTTAAATTATAGCCTTAATAGTGGCTGTGTTACATTAGAAACTGTTTTGCTCATTAAGCAGCTTTCTGCTGATTTGCAGCTGCTTCTGAGAGGGGTCTTAAATACAGATTGCTCTTTTTCTTACAGGGCAAAGTAATAGAACCACTGAAGGATTTCCACAAGGATGAAGTCAGGGTGCTTGGGAGAGAACTGGGTCTGCCTGAAGAGCTGGTCTCAAGACATCCATTCCCAGGTAAAAGTTCTGTCAGTGGCTACTAGCCATGATGACTCAAGGAAACCTCCTCCTCCAGAGGCAGTAAACTGCTAGATACCAGTGCTGAGATGCAACATCTAGAGGATGCTGGATGAGGTGGACCACTGTTCTGGTCCAGTGTGGCTCTTCTTATGTTGTCTTCTTATGTAAGAAGGGTTAACAACATTTGCTGACAACAGTTGTACTATAAAAGTTCTTTCTCCTCTGATCCCTGTGTAAGTTGGTCAGGTAAAAAGCAAAGAGCCTGAGGTGTGCTTCTCCCATGAGCTTGGGCAATGTCAGTCCCACCCATTTGTAATAAGGGGGTAATAATGATGGTAACCCATCAATATTACTATAAAGATAGCCTGAACCACCAAGTGTGAACATGGTGTAAAGAGCTGTATATAAACAGACAAAACAGATAAATATGCCCGCACCAGGCATGCACAGTGTGTCCCTGCTCCCGAGAGCGGGAAGAGAGCCTGCCAAAACGATTCTGAGGCAAGCTCTGGAACTTTCCCCGATGAGGTCATGCACAGGCACCCAACCCATGTGTGGTACTACAGAGGACCACTTGAAGATCATCAGTTACAGGTAAGCAACCGGTTTTTTCAGGTAGGGCAGCAGGCCTTTCTTCTTTTTCTAGTTGCATAATAAGAGTGATCATGAAGCTCTTTTGTTGCCAGTTTGGTGTAGTGGTTAAGTGTGTGGACTCTAATCTTGGAGAACCGGGTGAGATTCCCCACTCCTCCACTTGCAGCTGCTGGATGACCTTGGGCAAGCCATAGTTCTGTCAGAGCTGTTCTCTGAAGGACAGTTCTGGAAAGAGCTCTCTCAGCCCCACCTACCTCACAGGGTATCTGTTCTGGGGAGGGGAAGGGAAAGGCGTTTGTAAGCCGCTCTGAGACTCCAAGTGAAGGGCGGGGTATAAATCCAATCTCCTCCTCCTCCCTAGACTGTAGGTCACTAATGCAGACGTTAACTTACAGCTTTCATTTCATCTGCTAAGCCATTCACTACCAACTGGAATGGACATAATGCTCGTAATTTCAATTACTTAGCTTGAGTGAAATATAACTTCATTATTTACATAAAGGTTACTGTCATGTGGTGCACTGTGTTTCAGGTCCCGGCCTTGCAATTCGGGTAATATGTGCCGAAGAACCATATGTTTGCAAAGACTTTCCTGAAACCAACAACATTTTGAAAATTATAGCAGACTTTTCTGCTAGTGTTAAAAAAGTAAGTAATAGTACATGATTTTTAGAAGATGAGATTATTTGATGGCTACACATTCACATATGAATTTTGATGAACATAGTAATGGATATGGCAGAATTATCCTTTGTTTCAGTTATTTAAGGGAATTGCCAATACTTTGCTAAAATAAAGTTCTTTAAAGAAGGAGCACAGCAAGTTATGTTGAATGTTTTTTCTGGCAAGGGGCCGTGACACAGTGGTGAATCATCTGCTTTGCTTGGAGAAAGCCCCCAGTTCAGTCCACAGCAGCTCCAGTTAAAAGGAGCAGGTAGCAAGGGATGCGAAAGACCTCTAGTTGATGCCCTGGAATGCTGCTGAACATCGTAAGCCCTTAATTGCTTACTTTCAGAGCAATGTCGATTGGTTTCTGCTCCAGTACCTTTTTAAAAAAATATATTGAATTTATTTAATCAAATTTTATCCCATTCCTTAGCCCAAAAGCACTTGGGGCAGCTCAGCATATAAGAAAATATACAAATCAAAAGATATATTAGAATGCCACCCAAACCTGCAACAAGGCACTTTATAACACAACCAAGATTTGACTAGTTGGAATTAAATTAAAAACAGTTTTCTTCTTTAAGAAATCACAAAATTCATTTCCTCCTTACAGTGTTTAATCTTGATTTCTTCATTTTTCTTGTCTCTAAAAGTCATCAGCTTGTTTTCTTACCCATTATCTTTCATATCTGTCTTATTTTGATGGCACACCTGCTTTCAAGGCATGTATTTGGTTAGATCTTTATACACCACTTAGTGGATTTGCAGTGCTTTATTGGGGGCTGCCTTTGAAGACTGGAAGCTTCATTCAATAAATAGATAGCAGTCCACTTTTTGACTGATATTAGTTACAAGGAACATACTTTATCAGTTCTAACAGAATTGCAAGGGCTGCCAGTTGGTTTGCAGACCCAAGCAGTTGGAGTCCAGGGTACTTCAAAGACCACATGCTCCTATCTGAGCCTGCCCACCAGTTGAGCTCATTTAAAGAGATCCTGTCCTGTCTGACCCAACTTACAAAAATGGGCAGCTAGAAGGGATGAGACTGTCTCAATTGTGGTGCCCTGGTTGTAGAATGACCTCTATACATCCATTTGCTTGGCACAGAGGTTTTTGATTTTTTTTGGTTCCAGCTTGAAATTCTTCCCCCAGGCACTGCATCTGAGTGGTTGTATTTTGCATGTGCATGTGTTTGTTCTTCTTCTGCTATGTATTTCCTAATGATGATTATTGTTATGAGGTACTTAACTGCTTTTATTGTACATTTGTTGCTACTAGGCCCTGTGAGATTTTTGCTGGTTGTTTTTATCAGTATTTGCATTTTAATCTGCTGTCATTTGTTATTGTAAGTCACCTTGAGAATCAGTTTTGACTGAGAGTATGGTGTGTGTGTGTATATATAGTAAATGAATGAATATAGAAAGAACTGTGATCACACCTTCAGCTGACTTCAGGGGAATAGCTGTGATTCAGAGGTGGAGTCCCTGCTTTGCCTGCAGAAATTCCCAGTTCAGTCTTTGGCAGCACCACGCAGGTAGCAGGTGCTTGGAAAGACCTTTCTCTACCCAAGATGCTGGAGAGCTGCTGCCAGTCAGAGCAAGCAGTACAGAGTTAGATGGATCAGTGATGTGACTCAGTATAAAGCTGCTTCATGTGTTCACTACAACTTGTTGCGATGCTCGTCTGCCCAATCTACCTGCCAGATGTTTATATGGCCTCTTAGTTTGAGAATCTCTTGTTTTCCTGGATCTGCAGTGAATATTGACACCTGGTAAGACTCAATTCGTATAATATGGGTGCTGAGCCTTGAAATGCTTACGTATTACTTTCTGTTTTGCTATCCAGCCACATACACTGTTGCAGAGAGTCAAAAGTTGTACAACTGATGAAGACCAGGAGAAACTGATGCAAATCACAAGTCTACATTCATTGAATGCCTTCTTGCTGCCAATCAAAACTGTGGGAGTCCAGGTTAGTGAAGCAGTACAGAATGACTGGTTGTATAGATGTGAAGGATTTCATATTTCTCAGTAGTCTGTTGAGTATGGTTTGGCAACTTCATTTGAAGACACCTACATTATTAAGGTTCTGTAATATCAACCCCTCCGTGTTGCATCCGGTTCAGACAGCTAGATCAGAAGTAGCAGTTAAAGGCTGTTGGAGACTATTCCTTTACTTATTGTTGATGGAAGCTGGTAGCATATGACAGTGATATCTACATGTGATATCTTCTTAACTAAGCTTCCCCAAGACTCTCCTGGATCCCCAAGACTCTCCTGGATAACGCACAGCCAATTAAATGCTCAGAATTATATAATTATGCATCATTTTGTTTGGATAAGATTGTAGTTAATATAGTTCCAAAGTTCAGGATGCCATTGTTTAAATAATTTTGAAAACCCATTTTTTTTTTATTAAACAATTCTCAACAGTTGACTTTTTTGCCTACTGTTTTCCAGGGTGATTGCCGTTCCTACAGCTACGTGTGTGGCATATCCAGTAAAGATGCTCCACACTGGGAGTCCCTTATGTTCCTAGCCAGACTTATACCACGCATGTGTCACAACATAAATCGGTATATATATGCATAGTATTTTTTTTAAAAAAACCTACTGTTTAGTTCACCTACCTTTTGTTTGGGGGGAAATTATTTATGTATAGAGATGTGCACTTGGAAAAAAATCAGAATATTTCAGATTTGGGGAAGAGTATACATACCTTTTTTGGAATTTGGATTTTTCAGAATTTCAAAAAAAAATCAGTCTATTATTTCTTTTGGGGGGGACTCTTTTCAGGGGGATGGGGTAGCTGTTTTTCAAGAAAATATCATCAAAGTTGCAGGGAGCCTAGTCCTGCCTGTCTGCTAAAGAGCCCCAAGTTTCAAGCAAATCGGCTCAAGGGATCCACTTCTACAGGCGCCGGCACAAGGTTCTCCACCCCTTGTACTTGTCTACATTGTTTGATTTTTTTTTGGGGGGGGAACCATGCTTTGGGCAAAGAAGCCAATAGCCAAGCACACAAGAGCAACCACTGGCTAAAAGCCTCTACGTTCAAATGGAACCAACAAGCCCAACAGAACCAAAGTCAAACTGGAAAGCCCTTTTAAAAGCAGCACAAAACAAAACAGTAAAACTAATAAGGGTTTAAAAAAGGCTCCTCACCCACTTCAACACCCCCAGGCAAAATAAAATAAAATCTTGAAATAATATTTTAAACCAGAAGTCCACTATGGACAAACTAGCTCTGAAGATGTCCTCAGGCAGAGAACAAAATGGACAGCAGAAATCCAAGGCAGAAACCAGAGCAGCAGAAGCAAACAGCAGAACTCCAAACAAATCTAGCCCTGAAATGGAATCAAACTTCAGAACTGCTTTTTACCCTCTTTGCCTGTGCTCAGAGAGCCATTGGAGGACTGTGTGAGAATCATAATGATTGGCAGACAGTTCTAGTGATCCTCCCTAACATCTGATCCCATTGGCTATGAGAGCTGCCTTCCTTGTCCCTCCTTCCCTCCCATTGCCCAGGAAACCTGTATATTTGAAGACAAACAGGCCTGGGAGCCTTCAAAATGCTGGCCCTAAATATTCCTGGAATTTTTTGAGATCAGATTTCCAATATTCTGAAAAATTGGATGTCACTCTGATAGCTGAATATATCCAAAAAATGCAAGGTGTTTTTCATACTTATATATATTTGGACCAGAAATATCTGGGTGCACCTCCCTATTTACATATGAGAAGAAAAATAACAAAAATAACAATAGAACTGTATCCTAATGCCTTTAAAAATACTATTTAATATGGAAGTTTCCCACTGTATGCTTCTGTGCTCATAGTTTGGTCCTAGGAATCAAGCCTCTTATTTGCAAATCTTTTCATTTGAACATAACCCAGGTATCAGTCCAATTTAAATACCCCTCCCAACAAGTGCAGTCCTGTCAGACTTAGATGGGCATAACTATCCATAGGATTACACTGGAAGTAACAGATGCTTAGAAAGTGCCTCATGGTTCAGATGTGAATGAGCTCTGTGGTTTCACACTCTCTCTTCCCCCTCTCCTCTCATATTCAGTGTCCATACATCTGCATTCTCTGTATCTACCCCCATCCAGTGGCATGGCTTACCTGTTGCAGTCAGGAAGACTCCCATACTGCTACTGTTTCTAAGTATACCTAAAATGGAACTGTTCATTGGGGCATTTTTATAAAGGAAATAGGGATGTAGAAAATCTGCAGGAAGGGCCCTTTCTTTCAATTGTTCTAATTTTAAGTGGCTTTTTACCTTTTAGGCAGTTTTTCTCCCTTCCCCTGTATTGTAATGTTCACTGTATCATACTTTTTTTCATTGTTCTGTGGTTCAATTTTATTGCATTTTCATATTGTACAGGTATTTATTACATTGTCGTACAATATTGTAATCTACCTTGAGGCTCAGTGAAAAAGGTGGATGATAAATGAAGTAAAATAAATTAAATGAGCCCCCACACACACACAAATTAGAGTTTGACATATCCAAAATGATAAGAACCTGCAGCTTGTTTTTAACATTATATCTGAAGCCGCTCAGGGTATAGCTGAGCAGCATACCCAGGTCCTTTGCATGGTTGATTTAAATCAAGAGCTTATAATACCATCAAATAGTCCGGTAGTATCTTTAAATGTATTGCTCAAATAGAGACACAGTCACTTGGGACCATATTTTATTGATTTAGATATAAAGCAAACAGTTCATTGTCTGATTTTCTTCTCTTCCTAGAGTTGTCTATGTCTTTGGCCCACCAGTGAAAGAACCTCCCACAGACGTTACTCCCACTTTCCTGACAACAGGAGTCCTTAGCACATTGCGGCAAGCTGATTTTGAGGCTCATAATATTCTCAGGGAATCTGGTGAGTCTGTTGCAATAAATCTGTTTTGTCTTTAAGGTGCCACAAAATGCTTTTCTGATATTTGCTGCAGCAGCCTAGCACAAGCTTCCCCACTGGAAATGGTTGTGTGTGCATTTGCTGGAAGGAAACTTTTTGCATTCAAAGCCATTACTGGCAACATTTATTTGTTTTGGTATCAGTTCCATATTCTTAAAACAGCCAGACAAAGGTTCGTACAGCTGATCCTTATTTCATAGAAACCTGCCTTCTGAAGATTGAATTTCTAAGGATATGGCAATTTCAGTATTAGCGGCTGAGAATGTATGCCAGAGTACAATGGCATGAATATTTTAAAATTTTTCTCTAAACAAGGGCAACTTTTGTGTCATACTTGGAGCACAGTCTGTCCTGGCACTGTATTATGCTTTATTAATTGTAGTCATATTCCTCTTTCACTAAAGGTTATGCTGGAAAAATCAGCCAGATGCCAGTCATCTTAACACCATTGCATTTCGATCGAGATCCCCTACAGAAGCAGCCTTCCTGTCAGAGATCAGTTGTTATTCGAACCTTTATAACTAGTGACTTCATGACTGGTATTGCAGCAACGCCTGGAAATGAGATACCAGAAGAGGTAAAGTAAAAGAAATAAGATGAATGGCACTTCCCCCCCGGCCCTTCCTGTTCTTCCTGTGCAGATTTTAAAGACTTTGTCCCTTCTTTAAAGACATTGAGTTTAAACTGGTGAAATCGTTTTTAACATTGTATAACAAGTCTTGAAGAAAAGCTGTTTAAAATAATACCTACAATTTGAGAGCTCCATATGGCAAATTGTTGCATGTACCTTGTTCATTGATTACTAGTTTTTGCCAGTTAAGAATCTGCAAAGAAACCTTTCTAGAGAGTTAACACTGTACCAGCTACCGTGTGGACCTAGGGCTGGGGAGACCTGTGTTCACATCTGCACTTGCCACAAAACTTACTGAGTGACCTTGGGCCAGTTATTCTCTCTCAGTATAATTTACTTCACAGGATTGTTGTGTGTGTTAAATGGAGGAGGATCACGTATAGTGCCCCGTACTGCTTGAACGAAAAGCAGAATTCAAATACCCACAATAAATAAATACTCCACATGTGAAAAACATGTTTCTGCATACAGCACTGTTAAAGCATGAGTTCATTAGGCTTTTATGCTTAGCAAATAAATGTGTCCAGGGTCTCAAGTTAGAGGTCTCTCACATCGTATTGCTCTATCCATTGTTTTCAACTGGAGATAGCACGGATTGAACGTGGAAACCATGGAAAGCCAATGCTCTAGCCTTTGTCCATGTTTACGCAGAAGCAAGTTCCAGTTTAATGGCACAAGCTTAAGTAGGCGTGCTTAAGTTTGCATTCTCAGTTTTGTCCTGCAAATAATTGGGCTAAAGGAGGGAGTGGGGAAATTGGGTGAGGCAGGGACTGTAATAAATGCTAGCATCTCCTCTACTGACTCCTTGGTGCTCACCAAATGCCACCCCTAAAAAGTCTCCAAGTGTCTGTTCCTTTCTGGGGGGACGGACTAAAATATGCTACTTTTATATAACATAGTTTATAAAAACAATCCATACATGAGCCTTCCTTTTTTATAAATGGGGACCCTGTCATTCATCTCCCTGTCCTTTTTGTTTGCTTGTTTCTAAACATAGGTTGTACTGAAGATGGTGACAGAGATTAAGAAGATTCCTGGCATCTCCCGGGTGATGTATGACTTGACTTCAAAACCGCCAGGAACAACCGAGTGGGAGTAATTATTTTTCCCCCTCAATGAAAGTACTGTATGCAGTTTTAAATTATATCAGAAAAACCATTCCCAGTGTTGACATGCAGTACTGTGAAAAGAGTGACTGGAGCTGCTGCTACATCACATGTGATTTTTTTTTTTCTTCTCTCCTGGAAAATAATCTGCAAATTAAGAGTGATGATGTGGGGGCGGGGTGGGGGAATAAGGTAAGTGGGGCTGAGGATATGTACGGGTAATTAGGGCAGTGTTGCCTATGTGCAGATAGATTTCATATTGCTTTGCCTTGGGGGGTTTTTTGGTCTTATTGACTCTTCCTGTTTTGTTTCTCTTTTTTTTTCACCACGTGTTTTTACTGTTACTGTCATTTCAGTGTCTCTTTTTTATTTTTTTTGTATACTGTGTAAAAAGAGACAGTTTATTTACATTTACCAAAACCATTGTTAGAGCTTATTAATAATGTAAAATGGAAAAAAAAGTGACCAACTGCTTTTGAAACAGATTTATTATAAATAAATATTTTGCCAAATGGAGTAGTGGGTATTGTTGAGTTGTGGAATTAATGTGTATTTGTTCACTGTGTATTGTAAACCCTGTTCCATATTGTTTGGAGTATTAAGCCCATGGCAATAAGCGTGGAAATCCTAAACAGCTCATTTAACAGCTGCGTTTTCCCCTTTCTTTTGCCCTCGTTTCCCTCTTCCATAACATTTAAAAAAAAACAAATAGGTTTTGTTAAGAATGTAAAAGCATGCGGTTTCCCACCATCGAGTGACATCTATATTTAATGTGCATTAAAGAGAGACAGATATGAATTATGTATACAGTTGAAAAAGCGTCTTGTTGCTTAGACAAAATCTGAGTGGCTAGAAATCTGCTTTGCAGCCATCATAATCTTTGTGACCTTATTCCATTTTTTAAAAATTCTTACCAGTTGTTTCTGCTATTCCTATCAGTTTTGTTAGATGCTTTATAAAGGCATGGGAAATGTTGCTTTTATAAAATCCTTCATGAGGTGTATTAAAATATTTATGCTGATTGGCTAAGCTGGACCTGAAAGCCAATTTGAATATAAATTAGCGTTATCACCACTACTTAAAGGATAGCTAACAAATAGCTTGCACTCACATAGAGCTGTTTCTAGCAGCATATTGTCAGTGTAGTAGTAGAAAAAGCACTTTTTTATTCCTAGAAGATAACCCTACTCTAGGGATGCATGTTTCTACCATGTCCCGTTCTGCATACCTTCCTAGTTCAGCAGTGCAGTGACAGATCAGTGCAATCTTAGTAGTCAATGGAGTCATGATTTGTAATAAAGAGGCTAAGCTGCCCAGTATAATTGCACTCATTCGCTAAATACAGGCAACCATTTGCTATGCATAGGCTGCTTGTAAACTCACTGCAGGGCATTTACAGCCTAGCAAAGAGGGGATGGAAACAGCTTCTTCTGTTTAATGCAAAATTTAGTGGCGAAATGATTCCAATTCAAGATGAAGCTGCCATCTTTGTGAAAATTACAAAGTCCTAAACTGCATAAGGATATCGAGGCCAGCTCCTTCCATGATGGTCCCCCCCCCCCACACACACACCAGAAGCACCCAGTTACTTGGTACACCATCTGCTTGGAATTGGGAAGGGGGAGAGAGAAAGGAGGAGTGGTTACAAGTCCATTTTGGCCTATCTGAAATTTGCAGACCTTCATGTACTTAATATGAAACATTTGTTCCTGATGTTTTAAGAGGGATGGGAGAGGGTGAGGTTTGCTCTTAGTGTATCGACTATTCTGCTGTGCCTTTCCTGATTTTGCAACTCGTGTATGAGTGCTCTGAATGAGCTGGTTTAGACCTTTGGAGTGCAGTAGGATGATGATGTAAGGTTCTCCTTAGTACTCTTCCTCCAACTCATGGTGAGCAATGAGTGTGGTCCAGCTTAATTGGGAAGTGTGAATTCAGAACCTTAATGGTGTTTGGCTTCCTCTGGACTTTTAGGTACTGGGATGGCTCCTGGTCCATTTACTGTGCCTCAGACTTGAGGTTATGGTCATTGACAGTAGCACTTGCTTAAATTTAAAATGCTGCCTTTAAACTAATGTTTGAGATTATATAATGTGTAACATCATTATTGTATATGATGCAACAAAGAAAAGGAGAATAACAACACATAACCATAGCAGTGCCAGAGGTTTAATTGTGCAGTACCACTGTGGATGATAACGTTTGCAGCTGGAGTTTGAACACTGCTTTCACATTTGCAACGTTGGGTACGTACGCAATAAAATCTTGATAGGATTTGTGTTTTAACATTAACAGATGTGCAAATATGGTCTCCTCTGTATTATTTGTTTGCTTTTATTTAAAAGAGATTTGGTGAATGTAAGAGTTTGGCAAAGGGTTCCTTGTTTCATAAAGGAAATTATGGAACAACCAGAAATAATTCTGGTGCACATAAATTGTCAGTACATTGTGAGTGAATTGTTAAATTTTAATCCAAATTCCAGTGTTGTAAGGAACAGGTTTTTCTTTGCTTGGTGATCCACACATTGTCTTTGGGAGGGAAATAGAACATACTGTTTGATTGCCATCTTTACAGTTTTTGAATGTATTCCATGGTGTTAATTCATATAATCTCAGCCAGATACAGATACACAGACGATTGTCCTCTTGTTGTCCAGAAGGGAATGTAACATGTAGTTTATGAATGCAGTTGCTCTTGTTGTTCACCCTCTAGTCTTCAGTAAGACATGTCAACATTTTCAAAGGAATTTGTATAGGGAATAATTCCTAGCATTCTCATTTTTTAAAGAAACAAAAAACATTTTCTGCTTGTAAATGATAAAAGTACTGTGAGCCTTAATTTTTATCCACAAATAAAAGTGACCCATTTGGATACTTGTGTGATTTCTTTAAGCTTTTTTTTTTTTTTTTTTTTTTGCAACCAATTCTTTTTCCTATGACCTCTTCCACTCTGAAACTTTATTATAGAGTATGTGATATACATAGAAGTACAAAATAATAGAAGCCAGCCAGCACAGACTAGGAAAGCCATTCTAAACAGGTTACTCAGAATCCAGTTCAAGTCTGTGCAACAGGTTTACTCCCAGGAAAGTACTCTTAGGAGAAACTCCATGTAGACTCAGAGGGAGGAGGATTACAGGTCGTTGGCTAACCTCAACGCCCACCGTATGGAGGATGTAACAATGTAGACAGGTTCAAGAAAAAGATCTGACTGAAAGTATTAGAGATGCAAGAATTTAATCTTCTGCTCTAAACAATCAGATTCCCCTTGAAGTTATTACCACAGGACAGTCATGTGGGCAATTGCTGTGGACTTGTGAACGTAATCAGGCTTAAGAACATGGTGATGCAGAACTAGCATTAACTGGGGATCCTAAGCAAATCCTCTACCAGGAGTTTTAACATTTTCATAGTAATGAAATGCTGCATCCCTCCCCCCAACAGTCCAACTGCAGTATCATTGCAATACAAGCACCAGCTTCAGGAACAGACATTTGGACTGTGCAAGAAATGTGTAAGAAATGTCAGTTTTTGCTTAATAAATAGATCATTTGGAAAGGGTCCTAATGTATCTTCACTTAATCCACCCTAGCCCTTTCCAGTCAGTAATACTCAGAGAAGTGACATGGTTTAATAAGCATTTTTTTAAAAATGTCAGTTCTACTAATGAGCTTTAAAATGTGCTATAAACTCAGACAGTAAAGTGCTAAATTTTGCATTTTGGAGATGCTCAAAACAGATACCTCCCTTGCCCTGATGAAATTTTAAATCATAAATTGCAGTTTATTTATACATGTTCACAAACATAGGCTCAAGTAATTCAGATATAGCTATTTCTAATAGTAAAGCAGCTGACCCCCATTAACAACCGCAAAAGCAAAATTAGGATGCCCTCATATAAAGTAGGAGTCTGTACATATGGGGGGGGGGGGGCAAATCATACAAAAAAGTGGATGCCTGAAAGTGGAGAATATGAGGGGAGAGATAGGATTTCCAAACAGCCTCCTATGATTCCTCTCAAGTGCTCAGTTTGCTTAAATATATTCCTTAATCAGAGCAGCTTTGCAGTATCTGCAAATAATGTTAAAGTGTGTGGGGTGGTAATTACATGAATCTGCTATGGATTGGGAGACAATGAGATCAATGCTAGCAGAAGACTGGACGAATCAGGCAGAACGCACCATAGCCTGTTTGGTGGCAGTGTTGGTGGCCACCATTGCATCAACTGAATCTCATTCGGCTCAGTTGCTTAAAGTGGTTTGTGTGACTTGATACCACCAAAGTCCAACCCTGTCAGTGATTATTGGACTCCTACGTGTTATGTTTTTGTGAGGTTCTCTGGTGATAAATTTTCTTCTACCATTCCAATTTGGTGGGCAAGCTGAGAATGGATCTGGTACCCTGAGGTGTCAAGCCCTCCTTATCTTTTTGTTGCAGATGGGTTCAGGTTGATCCTGCCAATGATGCTGACAGGGTCCTTGGGAGTGTGGGAGCTTTTGACCTGTGACTAAAAGCATGCTGGGAAAAGGTATCAAAGCAATTGCTTAAAATTGCTGACTGGCACAGCTCTCCATAGGGGGTTGAAAGAGATAGTTATTAAACTTTGCTTACACTTCCAATCCAATTACCTTTATTGGCATGTAACCCTCACAGACCCATGTACAACAAAAACAACAACAACATAAAATAATATTTGCAAAAAACAGATTTTTTTTTACACTTTTTATTAGCTAAGGATGAAGTGGCCAATTATAGGCCAGTCTCCAAATGTATGCCGGCAGACCAGCTCCAGGTGTTCTTGGATGACACCGTCATTTCAACATCAGCATGGACTTGTATGGCTTCCCTGTTGCTGATCCAGCTGTGAATATGGTACTGCAGCAATGGGACTTGTGCATAGCGGGTTGCCCTGCCCCAGAACCCCAGCAGTAGCCCCTCCCCTGCGGGTTCTATTCTCTCATTCCAACATCTATATGAAGTCACTGAATAAGATTGTCTGGAGGACTGGGATTGGGTATCATCAATATGTGCTTAATAAAACATAAAGGTTCCCTTGCTCGAAAACCAGTCGAATCCGGCTCTAGGGTTGCGGTGCTCATCTCCATTTCAAAGCCGAAGAGCCAGCGCTGTCCGAAGACATTTCCATGGTCATGTGGCCGGCATGACTAAACATATTTCATTATCTAAGTATCCAGATGTGTTCACCTTGGCTCTGAAACAGGGCTTTGAGCACATAGTCAGGTGGCCGAATAAGCTGAAACTGATTCCATACAAGACAGCACTGAGGCTGGTTGAGAAAGCTGCTGCTTTTGAAGGACTGGATCTACTTGTCTTAGAGGGAGTGGAGTTGGCATCTGCAGAGAAGGTTAAGAGCTTGGGGATGCTCATGGACCCAGCCTTGTGGTTCAAAAAGCAGTTTGGCATAATGGCCAAGAGTGCCTACTGTCATCTACCTGGCTTGTCGACTCTCTCCTTTATTAGATTTAGGCTATCTGGCCTCATTGATCCATGACAGTCAGATTACTGCAATGAGTTCTGTGTTCAGCTGCCCTTAAGTATGACCCGGAAACTGTAGCTGACTCCAAATGTGTCAGCCTGATTATTGTCAGGGGCTTGCTAATGGCAGCATCCCTTGTGCATCTGAAAACACCTGCATTGCCTGACAGTTTGTTTCCAAATCCAATTCAAGATGTTGGCTATGATCTTGACTGCCCTTCATGGTCTAGGACCCAAATATCTAAAGGACCATTTCTTCCTCTATGTCCATGTATGCCAACCATAGTTTCAGGCTGACCTCTAGTGTCTGTTTCCCCACTCAAACTGGCCCACCTGGCACCAATCAGATCTAGAGGTGTGCACTTCCTACATTTTCATTTTGCTTTGGGATATTGGGAAGGGCATGGTTTTCATTATCCAGACCTGTTGGGAGTGCTAACATTCTAGAAATCAATTTCAGGGACATTATTGCGTTTGGGGATATTAGCAGGGCTGGCCTGTGGCGAGGCTGTGCCCTAGGCGAGGCTGCAGGCTGCAGATGCCAACCTGCCGGTGGGGCCTAAAGACCGCCCCACCGGGAACTCAGCGGCAGGGGGGCTGGGCACTTGGTCGGCGCCGGTGGTGGCAGCTCCAGCGGCAGGTAAGTGTTGGATCCCCAAGCATCGAGAATAAATCCACGTTTTCAAGAAAAGCAAAATTTATTTCAAAGCGTTGAAGACATACTCAAACACGTTCTTTGTTAGAACTGGGGATACACAGTTAGGTCAAGCATAATAAAGGAATTCAAACAGATACAGATCCAATGAATAGCATTCCCGCTGGCGGGCTAATGAAACGGTTGCGCGCCCAGTCCATGGGAACCAGGCAGAACATCAGACAAAACACAGGTGCAGTACTCATGAGAAAAGCAATAGGCAAGCATTACAGCATCTTCTCCCCCACACAACCTCCAGCAGTTATCTTGTGCATTCCAACGCAGGAGCAGGGTGATAGAAACCAAGCCGGGTGCAACAGGGAAAGGATATGTACACAGAGGTCACAGAAAACAGAATGGCAGCATGCTGACATA
>NW_015175377.1:465936-466889 GCF_001447785.1 Gekko japonicus | reverse complement strand
GCCGATGCCGGGGGGTCCGCCGGTGCCGGGTCTGCCGCCACCGATGAGGCCAATGCCAGCGGGGCCACCGGTTGGTCCGGGTCTCCCTCCCAGGGGAGTTCCGGGTCAGCTGGGGCCGTTGGTAAGGCCTCCACGGCCCAGACCCAAGGATCTACTGGAGGCTACCTTCGACGGCAACCCAGATGAACTCGCTTTCTTCACGGTGAGAGTGCATAAATTCGTAGAAGAGAGCCGACACCTGTTCCGAAATGAAGCTGGCCTTATTGATGTCATCTCGGCGAGACTGAAAGGAGACGCCGCCACATGGTATGTTGGACTGCACAATGACCGCGGTCCGGAACTTTTGAATTTGCGAGCATTCATGTGGGCGCTGCGGGCGAGATTTGAAGATGTCAACGCGAGCCAAAGAGCTAAAGCGTTTCTCCGCACCTACCGCCAGAACAAGAAGTCGGTTCGCGAGTACACTCTGGAATTCCACAAGCAAGCAGCAAAGCTCCGAGACTATCCTGATCATATATTCAGATACAGATCCAATGAATAGCATTCCCGCTGGCGGGCTAATGAAACGGTTGCGCGCCCAGTCCATGGGAACCAGGCAGAACATCAGACAAAACACAGGTGCAGTACTCATGAGAAAAGCAATAGGCAAGCATTACAGCATCTTCTCCCCCACACAACCTCCAGCAGTTATCTTGTGCATTCCAACGCAGGAGCAGGGTGATAGAAACCAAGCCGGGTGCAACAGGGAAAGGATATGTACACAGAGGTCACAGAAAACAGAATGGCAGCTTGCTGACAGTAAGGAGCGCTGCCAAAAGGGCCGTGAGGTCCTGGGGTGCGACGAGGTGGAGGGCTGGCTGGCTGAGGCACCAGCAGAAAGAAAGCGCCGCAGCGCCGGTAGCGCGGCCTCAAGTTTGTGCACTGGGGGGGGGGGGGGGTTGTGTGAATCAGAC
>NW_015175377.1:442532-465825 GCF_001447785.1 Gekko japonicus | reverse complement strand
GTCCTCCGTCCTTCCCTGCCGCTGGAGCTGCCGCCGTTGCCCCCACCTGAGTGCCTGCGGCGGGAGGAGATAAAGGGCTGTGCGGTCCCAGGGCGGAGGGCTGGCTGGCTGGCTCAGGCGCCGGCAGCAGGGCACACTTCCCTCCTGCCTGGCGGCGCCTGCAGCAGCTCCGGCGGCCTTGGCTCCCCCGGGAGGCGGCGGCAAGCGCCGCCCCGGCATGGGCTCCCCTCTTCATGCGCCCACTCTGCCGGCCCCTCTGCCCGCTGGCCATAGGTCATCTGAGAGGGTCTGGGCGGGAGGGAGGGAGGGACGCGGTGGGGAGCCTTGGGAATTTGCGCTGGATTTTGGCAGGGGGAGGCGAACTTCAGCGCCCCCATCCAGGGCCCGCTGCTCCATCCAGGGTCTCCCACTCTAGGCGAGTGCCTAGTTGGCCTAGCAGGAGAGCCGGCCCTGGATATTAGCACCTGAAAATCATGCCCTTAAAAATATCCAGAATTAAAACATGCTGCCCTTCCCATATGCAACAGGAGCAGTAAAGGAGGAGGGAAAGTGCCCCAGCTGGGCCATGACACTGCCACACACACCCTTTACAATCTGCTTCAGCCAGGTTTATTACACCGGATCTTTAAGGGGTGGGGAGGATTAAAGTGCCACTGCTGAAGCCCTCTTTCCTTCTCCCCAACATTTGGTCCTGCTGCCACTTCCAAAATGCTCCTGGAATTTTTATTACACACAAAATTCCTCAAGCTGACCTGAAAGAGAAAATTTCAGGAGTAATTTTGGCTGGGGAATATCCAAGCACACACCCCTAACTGGAGTTCAGTTCTTTTCCATTGCCCCTCCCAATCTGTGAAATGGATTTCCTGAGGAGTTGAGGGAAGTAGCATTGTTAGAAACTTTCAGAAAGCATGGCAAGGCCATCTTATTTACCAGAGCTAGGCATCTTCTGCGAGGTGGGAATATTTTGGATTTTAATCTATTGGTTTTAAACTATAATATTTTCACTGATGCGTAAGCTGCCTTGAGCCACAAGGAAAGGTGGGATAAAAATATTTAAATAAACAAACAGCCTTTTGTTGTAAGTTTTACTGAAGGCCATGATTTACTTGGATGAAAATACATTGAAATCTATGGGGTAGTGATTGAAATCAGTGGGGCTTCTATCAGTCTGTCTGGGGCAAGTGATGCTCTGTATTCTTGGTGCTTGGTGGGGGGCAACAATGGGAGGGCTTCTAGTGTCCTGGCCCCACTGGTGGACCTCCTGATGGCACCTGGTATTTTTGACTACTGTGTGACAGAGTGTTGGGCCATTGGGCCCGATCCAACATTGGCTTCTCTTATGTTCTTATGTTTCAAGTAAATAAGTTTAGGCTCATGTATATAAAGAGATGGTGTGGGGGTGATCACAAGCTGCAGGGTTAAAACAGTTTCAGTGGTTTCTGTATAACACTGGTTTGTAGGATTTTTCACTCACATATTTAATTTCATTTCCCCTGGAATCACATGTGTCACACTGAAGAGGAGAACATCTAGCAAAACACTCTTGGTTGTCATGAGGATAATCATAGAATTAGAGTTGTATTCTATGCTGTACCACCATTTAAATTATAACACATTTAAGCTACAGCACGAACATTACTCAGTGTTCCATCTGATGATATAATTGTCTCAGAATATAAGCCTGAAAATTAACTAGGCGCATTAATAGAATTGTTGCTTGGTACTGTTAAACATCTTAATAATTTGAGCCACTTGGTTCTTTGTAATGATTTCTTTTTCTCTCCCTTTTATAATTGTTCTTAAAATGAATACTGGCTGCACTTTCCAAAATCTTGTTCTTGGACTTGCACATTCATATCCTGTCTCACTGTTGCCAACATTCCATCATTCTCTAGCCTGCTCAAGAAACTGACCAAGGCTGGCTTGGTTTTCAGTGGCTTTCCAAGCACTAAGGGGATGTAGAGAGAAGAGATTGGATTTATACCCTGCCCTTCACTACCTGAAGGAGTCTCAGAGCAGCTTACAATCTCCTTTCCCCTCCCCTCCCCTCCCCACAACAGACACCCTCTGAGGTAGGTGGGGCTGAGAGAGCTCAGCCCTGAAAGAATTTACAACTGACCCAAGGTCACACCAGCAGCTGCATGTGGAGGAGTGGGGAATCAAACCCACTTCTCCCAGATTAGAGTCCGCATTCTTAACCACTACACCAAACTGGCTTTATTGCTCCAGCTGCACAACTGGGTTTAGTGGTGGGAGGTACAGTGAAAAATGGCAGGGGGCGAGAAGCAGAGGTGCAGCAGGGAAAGGACTGGCATCTTCTATGGCCTCCTCCCACCACATGCTTTGTACTCCAATGTCATGATCCTTTGGTGGTGGAAAGGGCCATCAAGTTACAGGTGACTTCTGGCAACCCTGTATGGTTTTCAAGGCAAGAGACGAGAGATGGTTTGATATTGCCTACCTGTGCATGGGAACCCTGGACCTCCTTGGTGGTCTCTCATCCAAATACTGACCAGGGTTGACCCTGCTTAGCTTACAAGACTGGATGACATTGGGTTAGCCTGAGCCATTCAGAATGACATGGCTGACATGGGCCTATCCAGACTAAGATCCTGACACCCAGCAATAAGGCCTGCACAAATCCTGCAATCACAGCATTTCAATCTAGGGAATGAATGGTTGTGAACATGGATGCAAACAGTTCCACCCAATATCCATAATCTGATAAACACTAATGAGAGGCCCGCAGGATTTGACTTGCCACATAAAGTATGGAAGACGGCTAATAGAATATGAACAGACTTTGGCAGCTGTGCAGACCTGTTGTTTAAATGGGGCAAAATATACCTGAATGCGATTGTAGTGCAGCCCACCAAACTATTTTCCATCTGTCACAGGAATGTGAGCGGCGTGCTTTCCAGGGTGATGTGACAGAGCTCTTTGAACTCTCCCCAGTTGCGATTGAGTGAACTGAAAATTTAGATATTAGTAGTTAGGGGGATTGCCCAATTGGTCTCTATACCCATTGTATCAACTTGGTTACATGTTTTATATTATATGTTTCCTGTGTGTAATTCCGCCATATGATAAATAATGAATAAATCCAGATCATGGCATCCTTGAGTTAGTTAAAGGGCATCTGTTTTTTTAATCTACCTGCCGATGTAAAAATGTATGATTAGTATATTTTGATAATTTAGAATCAAAATTCCTGGTTATCTGTGTTGAATCCTTTTCTGGACATGGAAAGGGCAACAAGAAGTTTGCCAGGTAAAGCTATACCCCCCCCCCCCCCGGTGGCTCACAATCTAAATGACTGAGGTCATTTCATCAGCAGTACAATCCTAAACAGAGTTACTCCCTTCTAATTCTGTTCAATTCTGTTCAAAATTGTCGTGCAAAGAGCTTGAGCAATAGGGGAGTCTTGTGAGCTGAAAAATGCAATTCTAAATTTCAGTATTATTAGAATACTGAAATTTAGAATTGCATTTTTCATCTCACAAGATTAAAACCTAATTCTCAGGGACTAGAAGAAGAAAACCACATTCCTCCATGATGATCTTACACAGACTGGCCCCTCTTTCTGATGGCAGGGCAGCTTTACAGTTCTGTGACCTTTGCAATATATTTCCTTGCTAGTTAGTCATTAAGGGGCTACTTTGCTTTTTTCAGAGCTACACGTGCCACCATTGGCCCTGAAATTAGGCAGTACTATTGAATTCCCTAAAACTGGCCAGCAGACAGACTATTCTTACCCAGTCCAGGCTGGTGAACAATTGTTCTGGTCAGTATGGCCAGTATGGTGTAGTGTGGTTAAGAGTGGCAGGACTCTAATCTGTTGAACCAGGTTTGATTCCCCACTCCTCCTCCTCCTCATGAAGCCTGCTGGGTGACCTTGGGCCAGTCACAGCTCTCTCAGAACTCTCAGTCCCACCCAGGGATCATTTCCTGCGGGAGTGCACAGGAGCAGAGCTCCAGCAGTAAGGAGCCCAGGGGGCGGGCACATGCAACAAGTCCTGCCCCCTGCTCCCAGCAGCCCTTAGTTGGGCCACGAGAAGCAAGAAGCAGCCAGGTAAGTTGCAGAAACACCCCCCCCCCGGGCCTACCTTCAGGTACAAGCTCTTCCTCCTCTGTGAGGGCAGATCTGTGCGTCCCCCCCCCCCATAGCTAGCAATCCAAAACAGTGCAGTGGAGCCTGAGTGGTGGGTGTTGCCTTCTGACACACTTCTGGTGATGTCAGGGGGTGTGGCATACAGTGTTCCCTCTAAGCTGAGTGAGTGTGAGCTAGCTCGCAGTTTTTCAGCCTCCAGCTCACACATTTTTGTCTTAGCTCAGGAAGGATGCCTCCAGACCAAACTAATTTATGCAGTAGCCAAATCACTTGCTCACAACTTTAAGGCCAGTAGCTCACAAAGTAGGATTTCTGCTCACAAGACTCCACAGCTTAGAGGGAACATTGGTGGCATATGCCAATAAGTTATGGTAATGAGTTATGCTAATGTGCTCCTGCACCTCTTTTTCTACAAAATGACCCCTGGTCCCACCTAACTCACAAGGTGCCTGCTGTGGGGAGAGGAAGGGAAGAAAATTATAAGCCACTCTGATACTCCTTAGCAGTGTTCCCTCTAAGCTGTTAGTGTGAGCTAGCTCACATGTTTTTAGCCTTCAGCTCACACATTTTTGTCTTAGCTCAGGAAGGATGGCTCCGGAGCAAACTAATTTATGCAATAGCCAAATCACTTGCTCACAACTTTAATGCCAGTAGCTCACAAAGTAGAATTTTGGTCACAGAGCTCCATAGCTTAGGGAGCATTACTCCTTAGGGTAGAGAAACGCAGGGTATAAAACCAACTCTTCTTTGTGGCTAAATGTTGGGTTGGATTCAATGGAGTGTTTCCACAGATGGAAACAAAACTTTCTCACATTCCCTCCCTCCTGCTACAGCTCAAAATGAATCCCCCTCCAAAAAAAAAAGCTGCTCTGGAGGGGGGCAATTACAATCCAAAGCCAGAAATTCTCCCATCTCCGGAATGGATCCATGCCATGGCCTTGCTTGATGATGACCTTGAGCCAAACCACATTGCAGGTCATGTGGCAGCTGTGCAATGTGGAATGAAAGCTGACCGCTGTAAGGCACTGCCTCACTGGGGGGGACGGGACAAGTACAGCATATGGAGTGCCGAAAATAACAAGCATCTCTTGTCCGTCCTTTTCCCACTATACTGTCTTCCTTTGGCCCTTCTTCCACCATGTCCATTGCTCGCCTCAGCTGTGGACCCCCAAGCTGTTCTGCATAAAGCCCAGTGTTACAGCAGCTGTTTTAACTCTAGGTTTAGGACATACTGGTTCTTTAAGCTGGACGAAAGAGAGAAAGATTATGTGTGCTTGTCTCTATTCAGTCCCTGTGACACTGACCTCCATTTCTTTGACTATGACTGAAAGCGGTGCTGGCAGCTGTGGTGGAGGAAGAGAAGCAGATTGGGAGAATGGGGGGAGGGGGAGAGGCAACAGTTGTCCTTCTCTCCGGAAGTTCCTCGTGCTGCTTCATTAAAGCAGTTTATGAATAACAGCACTAACAAAATATTATATTGAGTTTCCTGTTGAGTGCTTTTCTCCCATCTTCAGAATGTTCTCAATGACATCCAGCCCTGAAACGACTGTACAGGAAGCATATGATTATCACATGCTGGAGGAGAAGACGTGTCCCTTGTTGAAAGATGTTGCAATTAGGTGTGCTGTCTTTGAAAGAGAATGTGATGTTTTATTAAGGATGCGAGTAGAAGAAGAAGAGATTGGATTTATGCCCTGCCCTTCACTACCTTGAACGAAATCTCAGAGCGGTTTACAATCTCCTTTCCCTTTCCCTCCCCTGTGAGGTAGGTGGGGCTGAGAGAGCTCTCTTGAGAACTGGCCTTGAGAGACCAGCTCTGAAAGAACTTATGACTCACCCAAGGTCACGCCAGCAGCTGCATGTGGAGGAGTGGGGACACAAACCTGGTTATCCTGGATTAGAGTCCGTGTTCCTAACCACTACACCAAGCTGGCTCTTCTAAAGCTTTCTCTCCTAAAGCTACATTCTCTCCTAAAGCTTACCCCGTCCTGGACTCCCAGCTGATTCTATACTGTGAGCAAATATTCCCCATGCCTTTGGCTGATCCAGCTAGAAGCCAACTAATTATGTGACCCTCAGATTCTGGTGTCCATGAATAAGCACATAACGTGGCACACCTCTTTGTTCCTGTAGCAGGGTGTTAAGTTGGCGAAGTAGGCATATGGGCTAATGCCAACAACTTTTGGGATACCAGTTCAAGACTGGTGATTGAGTCAGCATGGTGGAGTGGTTTGAGAGTTAAGACTAGGAACTGGGTGACTCAGGGTTGCGGCTGTGAGTATAAAATAGAGGGGAATGATGTTGTAAGCCACTTTAGTTCCCTCTGGGGAGAAAAATTGGGTATGAATATCTAAATAAATAAATGAGTCTACACATCTAATTTACAATATCTGACTTCAGATTTCCCTGTGGGGAAAATATGGCAGCATGTCAGTGGTTAGAATAAATTGAAATGAATTTGACTACAGATTAAAGGTTTTGTGGCAGCCTGGGGAGGAGGGGAGAGCTGTGTATGCTTCCTTGAGAACCTTAGAGAAAGAGCAGGATTAAGATGCATTACATAGCTCTATCCTGTATATTTTAATCCGACCCTTTGACGGTACCTCTCTCTTATTTTGTGTGGTTAGGTGTGATGTAGTTTTAAATTTCTTGTTGTTTCTTTCTCTCACTCAAAGTATCTATCACTGCCACCAGGAATTTAATTCCAGTCTTTAATGAACCTTTTCCACAGTATTGTGCCCAAGCTCTAGGGCTCCTTTGTTGGACTATGTGGTCCTGAGGATAAGACTCTGGGTTAACAATAAACAAGATAAAACTTTATTGGTGGAAGAAGCATTTTGGTTACAAGATGTTTTGTTAAGTTGCTTAGTAGAATTCTCCCCTTTTTCTTAGGTCTCTGTCAGCTTTCCCCCTCACAGTCTTAAAATACTCTGACTATATTAGATTTTGCCTAATATGCCCCCTTAAGTATATGTTCTTCTTCCTTTAGAATCTTAATGCCTTTCACAGCACCTCTATATGATTCGAATTAGAAGACTGCTTCTCAGACTCTGTGTAGATTGACCATTGTGGTCAATGAGATTGGGGTCAACTGACAGCCACTGACTGCTGACTTCAAACTTCAGACTGAACACTCTGCCTTCCCTCTCTCCACACACACACCCCTCCTAGCTCCACCCCCACACACTCAGTCACCAACCAATCACCTCACTCACTCTTCTCCCTCTTTCACTCCCTTGTTCTTCTGACACTTACCAACCATTTAAAAGAACATACACTTATAACTTGAAATCATTACTCACCCTTTCTTCAAGGATCTCAAAATGGTGTACGTGGTTCCCTTCCACATTTTATTCTCAGAATAACCCTACGAGATAGGATAGAACGAGAGTGGGGATTTGAACCCAAACTTCTCCAGATCCTTGTCCTGCTTTAACTCACTAGTGATAGACGGATCAATCAACCCTTGAGTGTTAATTAGAAGGAGAAGTCCATGGAAACAGAACTGGTTTGATAGAGTACATCTTTGGGGATGAAGAAGTGTCACATTCTGATCAGGGATGCTGCACATTTCACTGCAAACAAATTTGACAGTCAGGCTTGCCACGTTCAAAGGTGGTGATCAGACCTCAGCCAATCACTAGGTCTGTTCAGTTTGGGCCAAGGAGCCATGAGCACCAAGTGAACCAGTTTGCATCAGGTTTTCACAAAACTACAGTCACATAGGTAAAGGTAAAGGTTCCCTTGCTCGAAAGCCAGTCGAATCCGACTCTAGGGTTGCGGTGCTCATCTCCGTTTCAAAGCCGAAGAGCCAGTGCTGTCCGAAGACGTTTCTGTGGTCATGTGGCCGGCATGACTAAACACCAGGGCGCACGGAACGCTGTTACCTTCCCACCGAAGTGGTTTCTATTTATCTACTTGCAATTTCTTGCTTTCGAACTGCTAGGTTGGCAGGAGCTGGAACTAGAGATGGGAGCTCACTCCATCATGCGGCACCCGGGTCTCGAACCGCTGAACTACTGACCTTCCACAGCCTGCAGTTCAGTGTCTTAACCACTTGAGCCACCGCAGCTCCATGTATGTCACATATATGCTGCCAATTCAAAATGATTGATGGCCATTGGTGTCACTAAGGACTATTCAGACAAACACCAAAGAGCAAGATTCTATTAAAACACAGCATTTATTGGTGACTGATTTATATGACTTGTGAATGATCTAATCATGTATGTAAAAAATTGCCTGCTGAATGGAGCAGTTACACAGCAAGGATGGGAGGGAAAGTATTTATTTATTTATTCAAATTTATACCCCATCCTCCCAGTAGAACTCAGCTGGGTCGTGTGAGGATGCAGGTGCACAAAAAGCCAATGTCACTGTATTGCATGGGTAGGAAGGAACACAGTGAAACAAGGTTCTGAACAAACGTGAACTGATCAACGAACTATTGACCTGACTGTCAACCAAACAGGACATGACCAATAGGTGTTTGAGCACCCCAAATTCTGATAGACCCCATTTGCAGATTCATCCATTTCTATTAGGCCTTACTATTGTATCCTTATCACCACTATGAAGCTAATAATTACATTATTGATTGATTGAAATTGACCAGTAGTAAAGGCTTCTAATTCGTCTACGCTGTATTCGTTTAACAGTGTCCTGTAATAAACTCCCCTGTTGAGACAGAACACTTCTGGCTAAAGTGTTTAATCCATAAAATCCAGTGGAGAGAAAATGAATATCGACGCAGGCACTATGCATACAGATGTGGGAAGCCTCTTGATAGACATCTAAGTAGAAGAGGAGAATTAGGGATGAGACCACATTTCAAAACTTTCCTTCCTGCACCTTAGAAACCAACAAGATTTTTGGTGGATGGGTTTTTGAGAGTCAAAGCTGTCTCCATCAGATACCAGTAGGGATGCAGATGCCTGAGCCTTTATATCTCAGTCACAAGCCGGGAGGGGTGCTACAGAGAAAGAAGTCAGGATGCAAAGGTACAATGCAAAATGTAATCAGCTTGATTAGAGCAGGGGAGAAAAGCTTAGGGGAAGAAAATTAGCATCTGTAGTGAGATAAGAATCCCACGCCCCATTCAGCTCTGGTGTGGGGTGGGAGGTTTCCATTGTTCCAAATTTGTGAATGAACTCAAGTCCAGCAGCCTTGTAACTTCCCTTTGAAGCTTCTGTTTGAGGACTACCACTCTTAGGTCAGCAATGGAATGTCCTGGATGATTAAAATGCTCTCCCACTGGCTTTTGAGTGTTGTGATTTTTATTGGAGACTCCATCTAGGAGAAATACTGGGCTCTGTTTGAACTTGGCTCCATAACGATGCAGTTTCTAGGTATCTAGAGCTCTTTTTGCCTCTGCCTTGGTCATCCCTCTTCCATTGCTACCCTCTGTTTTCTGGTCTTTCTTGTCTTCCATCACTAATCCATCTAGAGCCCGTTTTTCTCTCTGCCACTTCCCCATTCCCCCACTGTCTTCACTCACCTTACCATGTCACCTCCTGATTTCTCAAATGATGCCATATGATCCCACAAAGTCTTTGAATATCACTTAGCAGGAGGGCTGTCATCTAATTAAAGAAAACTTAGCCATGAGTTTTAATTTGCATAATATTTGCATAAAAGTGCATATACACAAAATGAGAGTTCTGAAGAAAAAAGGTATGCTTTGTCATCAGATGATATCTCAAGAGAGGTCATAGTAATGTAGAAGTTAACAATAAGAAAAAAGAAAATTACAATAAAAGCACTAACAACAACAATGGAATGTCCTGGACACTGAGCGGTGGCACAGTGGGTATATCCCACTGTCTTAACATCTGACTGTGTTAGTTCGAGCCCCATGCTGGTGTGAGCAGCCAGCCTGTTGTCCACAGCTCATTGTCCACCCAGCGATTCGAAAGCTTTGGCGAGTAGATAAAATGGGAACCACTCCTTAGAGAGGGTGGGCACGCCAATCTCCCTTGTGGGAGGGTGTTAGCTGACGGTCGGACGTCCTGGTCGAGGTTCGGAAAGGTGAAATAACTTCTCGGCTATGAAAGAATCCCTGCAGTGGATGTTCTGGCCAGGCGGTGGCAGTGTGGCGATTGACATACGGGTCCTGAAGCCTGGTCAACAAGCAGCCGTGCGGAAAACGACGGAGCCAAGCCAGAAGACGTCTACACCGGGCAGTGACAGCATGTGCAATTAAATGAATATATGTTGTCTTCCCTTTCCCCTACAAACATTGTTAGTCCCTTGTCTATATTGAGTAACTGTACATCGCTTTGAGCCCACTGGGGAAAGCGATTAATAAATGGAAAGTATTATTATTATTTTATTATTAACAATAATAGCAACAATAACAATCATATAGAAATTGTTTACACCAAAATATGTGTTGTTATTTCTTGTGTGATCAGTCTAGCAAAATACAATTTTAAATTAATATTAAACCTTACAAAGTACAGTTGTATAGAAATTCCAATCAATTCATTACAAGAATATGGTATAGACGTTCTCACAAAAACAGTTATTCAAATGTCATACAGAATCATTTACCACCCTGTGAATTTCAGATATAGAAAATCCATTTTGTACAAAAACACTGTTATAATGAGGTTTCTGGATAAAGAACTCATTTTGAAATCTTCCTCAGGTAAAGAAAACATCTGTAAAAGACCATCAAGTAATTTTCTGCAATGATGCGTGCACAAGTCACTGTGGATGCCATCTTGGAAGAGGCATTCCCTCCTGTGTGGGAGAGGAGGAATGGATCTTCTAGGATGGCACCTTGGCCGCCCGTGGTTTTCTTAAGTACTTGGTTTTAAAAGTGTCTTTAAAAATAACTGCAACCCAATCAAATCTGGCTACTTTTTACAATGGATCACAAGATTTTAAATCAATTAGTCTGATAAGCACATTTAATGCATTTTGCAGGACTAACTAGAAATACATAGATTTCTATGATATTTTAACTAGAAATGTGTGGACAGCATGTTTATGGAACATACCTTTGAATTTCAGTATGTTTCAGTCTAACTCTGGGCAGAAGTTTGGAGAACTTGAAGCTCATTGGGTAACTTTGGGCCAATCTCAGTCTAACCTACCTCACAGGGGTGTCGTGAGGACAGAATGGAGGAGGAACCAACAATGTTGAAAACTGCTTTGGGTCCCTGTTGAGGAGAAAAGTGGGGTATAAATATCTAAAATAAAACTTCTCAAATGTGTACGCTGTCTTTGGTGACCTCTACAAGCATTATTTTAACAAGCTTTCACCTGTTGTTAGGGGACATCACACACAGAATATGATAGAGGAAACAGTCCATCACCATACAACAGTGACAACTGTTTTATGTAATCAGATATAATATATGAAGCCGCCCCCCCCACGTTTTTCTCCATGTATCAATTCAGGGCTTTACTGCCACCCTGTGCTCCAAATGAAGAATAGCACTGTTTTAACATGTCTGTAGCATGCATTTTAAAAAAAATAAAAATCACAAAAGAAGACACAGCATCAGAATACTAAAGGAAGGAAGAAACTTATGCTGATGCATACAGGTACCAGGTAATCTATATTCAGTTGTGTATACAATGGAAGCAGGCTGCAAGACTGGAAAGAAGTCACATGGCAAGCAATCTTTCCAGACAAATCAAACATTTTCTGATCAACTGCACATAAAATGACTGTCTATGGAGAATGAACATCACAGTGAGTTACCATCAGCCATTGTTTAATATAGTGCTGGCAGTTCAAAGACGTTCTGCCCAAAGTTAAAACATTTCAAAGCAGTAGCAGGAATTGTCACATAATATATGCTCATATTTATTTATTTTCTTGTGTATAGCTCTTGGAAGACGGCAATACCTTAGCATTATTCTATTAAAATTCTGTTAAAAACCCAAAATTTGACTTTCCAGCCTTCTGCAGGCATATGACACAACCCCAAAAGCTAATCCAAGAAAAACAGATTTTACAACAATTCATGAAAAAGATGCTGAAGCTTAGGGGTTGGTGTTAAGATGCAGGCACAAAGCCAATAAGAAGCGTCAGTGGTGTCATGCTTAATATGTATAAATATACCAAACATTACTTGAATATTATTTTACTAACTGTCAACATACTACTTGACTATTGATGCCCATTCATATTCAAGATGGGTTGAGACTGGTGCCCCTGTTGACCAGCCCTTGTAGTATACTCTCTTAGTGCCATCCTAAGGACATCTTCCTGCGAGTCAATCCCATTGAATAGACTTGTATAGGATTATGAGCAGTCCTGTTTAGGATTAGTCTCACTGTACTTATGTTTGGCCAGGCAATTTTAGGTAAACAACTGGGATATGCAAGTGGAAATGTACTCATTGGTATGGGAGTTGAACATTTTTTTAAATTTGCTTATATTACGAGATATTAGCAGCCAGATAAGTTTCCACCAATGGAAGAATGGATCATGAAATGTAATTGAAATGTAAAGAAACCTTTTTGGTAATCAAATTGACATTCTTAAAAAGAGGAAAGGATATATCTCGATTGATTATAGTTTGGCAAACCCTGTTTTCAAGAGTTGCTCAACTGATGTAATTACGTGGCGTATAAGGATTTCATTGGAATGATTTCAGATATTTCTGTTGATTTACTGTATTTTTGTTCATTTATTATGTAATCCTAATTAAGCTAAATAAAGTACTAAACAAAATGCCTATTCACAAAGACTGGAAATGCTCCGTATTCTTTCCACCATACAGAAGTGGTTGGAAAGCTTCTTGAGTTTATAGAGCCTGGGACAGTAAAGCCAGAGAATTCCTCCATGTCAGCAAGTATGTGACTAAGCTGACAGGACTCTGTTCAACATGAAGACTTCCTGCCAAACAGAATCTTCCCTACTGGTCCTTTTTATAATTAGCATTTCCACTTTTGGCCAATCACCATGCTGTCTCTTTGAATTTGGGAGCACTTTCTGATTTTGTATAAATCCAGATCCCGGTTGCCTGAGTTGTTCCATTACCTGGCCTTTGCACCTGTTTAGGCAGGTAGAAGAAAGGGATAGTTTTCCCTTCTTCCAGCTGACAAACAGACAGGGTTGATGGGGAAATAGAAGAGGCAGTGTCTACAGCTGTCCCCTACCAATAAATAGACAACCAATATGCCTAGGGAAATATTTTACTTTTACCCACTGGCAGACAGGCAGAATAAATGTGGAGCCAATGGAGGCACAGAGGGAACCAAGCTATGCACAGATCCAATATAGGTAGTCAGTATAGGTATGTGGGGATAGAGAGACTTTGCTTCTATCAGATGAATGGCAGGACTGCAGAGACTGGGGGAGGGGAAACTACCGCTAGACGCCCAGACTTTGCACCCCCAACTGCAATAAATATTTAATTTACTGAAAGTTGTTACCCATTACATTCAACAAAGCTTCCAAGGCAGAAGAAGCTAGTGATTAGTGACAAGGAAATCAGATCAAGTGGGAAATAACAACAGATTCAGGACTGAAAGTATCTCCACGGCTCTAATTTCCCGTCTATTTACTGACCACTGACAACTGGCCTTTAACTCACTGCACTACTGGGCCAGAACTTTATAGCCAACTGACGCTGTTTCAAGCTGTGCCCATTGCTTTAATTGTTATAATGTTTTATCGTGTTTTAAACTGAAATTGTATTTATTATAATGATGTTACTCGCCCTGAGCCTGTCCATGGGATGGGCGGGATAAAAATGCAAAGAATGAATGAATGAATGCAGGAATGAATCAATTAATTAAATTTTGTGTAAAGATACCAAGCAGATACAGCTTCTCCTTGATGTTCCTCCCCAGCTACTCAAATGTGGAGAAAAGGAAGTTAGTAGTCCCCCACTTACATGCCAAGATAATTGGAGATGGGATAGGGTATGTTCTTAGCAAAACTGGAGCATGTAGATCAGGGTGCAAAACCCAGATCCATCCTTGCATCTTACTGCAGTGCCTGAGGCTGATTCTGCATTGGCTTTTCCTTCTGTTGTTTTCTCCCAGCTAGCCTCCAATGCAGGAAGTCAAGTGGAGAGAAAATGCTGAAAAGAAATTAATCACAGTAAAGTAAGGTGAAATGGGGCAAGGTTTAGGTCCCCTCATCCATGTGCCCCATTTTGAGGATCTTTGAGAAAGAGAGAAAAGCTCACTCCCACACGAATTGATGTCTCCCTGTATCTGCCTGCAGATGACATTGTAATTGCCTCTAGAACAGGGATACTTTCTCCTGTCTGCCTGAAGTTTGGGTGAGGGCTGCAGTGCCTGAAAATTTCATCAGAAGGGGTGTGGATGTTTTGTCTGGAAATACGGCGCCCAGGGAAACTGACTATCAAATTGATTTCCTAATAATCTTGCCTTAATCCTTATGTTGAAGAATCCAACTTCTGAACCTGACTTTCTTTTTTGCGCCCCCCTTGAGAACAGTCAATGCTTTTAATATGAGCTGTTTCTTGAAGAAATATTTGTATTACAAACTTAACCCGCATTCTCTCCTATTTTTCCCCTCTTCCAGTTTCTATCTATTTATTTGCAACTTTGGAGACAATCCAGTACAGTCATTCCAACAGCCTCAGGACAAGCGTGGATTAACAAGTTTCAGAAAATAAAACAAAAAAAGTGAAAGAAAAAGAAATAAATAGGAACGACATTCGGCAATTTGACTGCTCTTTGTCTAAAGCCACCTTGGAATGCTTCTCCAGTCATATCACTGCTGATCTCGGATCGTAATCATGATAAACAAATCTCCAATCATATCCACCTGAAAGATTCAAAAGTAAGTTATCCCAAAGGAACAAACCTTTAACTTGGGATCAAAGCCATAATGGGAAAAGAGCACAGCCTTCTGCCTTCATTGGCTTGGTCCCCTGATACCTGCAATGGCTTTCGTAACTTTCTGGGTTCAGGTGTTTTGAGTTGCTAGAAGGTAAAGACAAGTAGTGGCAAGTCATATGGTGTTTACACAGTTTAGCTTTTTTGTACAACACACACACACACATATACCAAGGACCTCAGGACAACACACAGCTCATTTTATCCTCACAACAACCCAGGCAGGTAGGATAGACCAAAAAGAGCACTCTCCGATCATTCTGAGCGCAGTTTTTCGTGGGGATGTCTGAACAGACCGTGGTTCGGCTCACAGTCCTGAGCTATTTTTTCATCAAACATTCTGGCTCCTGAAATGAAACTCCTTCGCTGCAGCCACCACACAGCTGTAAAGCTGTTTGACAGTCATTCCAGGTGGACAGTGGATAAGTGAACAGAACCGAGATTTGGTTCAAGGGCGACCATGGCTGTTGAACATGATATGTTGGCCTATCAAACCTGTTCGCCATGGAGTCTGCGGCATCCCTAGTTTCCAGTCCAATTATGTTGAGCCTCAAAGTAATCATCTGAACCCAAATCCCTCCTATAAATGACTTCCTTAGAAGTGAAGTGAGGCTGAATCCATCCTTCCCCTGTGAATTTTATTTATAATAACATTTATTAGTTGCCTTTTCCCCTCGCAGAACTCAAGACAGCTTAAGTTTGAATCCACCATGGGGAGAAAGAAGAGCACAAATCATGAATTATTTTTCACAGAAGAGTAATTCTTACACAGCAGCATCAATTTAAATGAATGAGATCTCCTGCCAATGAGATCAGAGACAGGCAAACTCGGTCTGACAGTCATCACTAATCTTATTTAAAATTGTGATTTCTTGAAATTTTAGTTTCTCACCTTTCATCTGAGTGACAACTAGGGTTGCCAATCTCTAGGCCAGGGCTGTAGCAGGATTTTTGATTTCAGGAGGGGGGGGCGTTTAAATAAGTTTGGGGGACACTGTGTCAGGAGCAACGAGAGAGTAAATGTTTTTAAAAAGCAATAAGAGGCCCTGGTCACACGGGCCGGAAAATATGGGGGGGGGAGCGTGGCTGTTTGCCCCGGAGCAAACTAATACGCAGCCGCCAGATCACACATCCCGCTGACGTCTCGTGGTTCGGGGGGAGGTGCCAATCACACGACAATCCTGCAGTGCGGCAAAGAAGCGGCGCGGCGTGATCATACCAGCAATGGCTAGGCGCCGCTGCCGTGGCAAACAGGGTTGTGGTTTTTTAAAAACCGAAGTGTGCGCATGCGCCGTTGGGTGCTTGTGCGCATCCCGTGGAGATTTGGGGGAAAAAAACCCTTTTTGTGACAGGACATGGGCGGGCGCCGGATGCCACGAACTACCACTGGAAACGCGATCAGACGCCCGCCCTTGCCCCGCGGTTTCCGGAAACGAGTACCTCGGAGGTACTAGTTTTTTACGCCGCATCTTCGGCGGTTTAGCCACGGGAGCTCTATGCTTCCCAGATGTTGCGGTGTGATCACGCCTGGAAAATCCGCCTATCTTCCGTCTCTGTAGCGTGGCTAATGCTCCGTGTGACCGCAGCCAGAGTGAGGGCGAGGGCTGGAGTAGCTGTGGTGTGTGCAAAAAATAAAATAAAATAAACCAACTGGATGGGAAGTCAGGAGGCCTGGGCAGTAAGTTGGGGGGCCCAGCCCCGAGATTCCCCACTGTAGCTATGGGCCCGCTCTAGATGGTGGCTAGAAATCTCCTGGAATTACAACTGGTCTTGGGGTAAAACAGATCAGTTCCCCTGGAGAAAGTGGCTACTTTGGATGTTGGGCTCTACAGCATGATATTCCAATTTGGTCTCTCCCCTCCCCAAACTTTGCCCTCCCCAGACTCCACATCCCAAATCTCAGGGTTGCTAGATCCAGGTTGGGAAACTCCTGGAGATTTGGGGATGGAGCTTGGGGAGGACAGAGACCTCAGTGAGGTACAATGCCATAGACTTAGGGTTGCCAGGCCCTTCTTAGTCCCTGGCAGGGGACTTTGAGGGGCATTACTGGAGGGGGTGGGGATGTCCCCAATGTGATGATGTCACACAAAAGTGACATCTTGTTGGGGACGAGCACCCCCACACACACCTGTACTCCAAGCAGCAGATTTGCCCCTGCTTCTTGCCCAAAGCATTTAAAGGATTCCATATGGTCACCTTCAAGTTTTTGGCTGAATGCTAGAGCCAGACAGAATGTGTATCGGGCATGTTGGGTGCCGTGGAGGAACCCCCACCCCCATCGGGGGGAAGGTATCCCTAAACCCTACCCCACAACAGTTCCAAAAAGGAGGGGGTGGGGAAAGTGAATTAATATTTTTTAAATTTAGAGGCTCCTCATAATTTGAGGCTGTAAACTGTACTTTACTTAGCTTGTGCATAAATCCAGCTCCATATTAATTTGATCAGCATGCTGAAAAGGACCCCTTTCAGTAAAGAATATGGCAGTTTTGCAGATACACAATGCAATCAAGATGGAGGCGGAAAGGCAAAAATGATGAGAAAGGAGTTCTTTCATGTGCTGGTGTTTTGGATTTTAGTTGCTCCAGAAGCAAAATACTGTGACCCCTAGTTAAGATCTAGCCTAGGTTTTAAAAATATTGAGTTCACCTCCCCCAGCCAATTGCTTTCTAGAATCTGTCCAATCAGATGGGTGTTGCCCAGGTGCATGATTTCTAGATCTTAGCTGCAAATACGTGCAATAAAAAAAGATCGTAATTCACTAAAGGTGAATGGGGCAGAGAAGCAAAAGGGCTACTCTCCCTTTGAGAATACAAAGCCAGTTAATCAGATGTCTGCTCAGCACTAATTGGAACATACAGCTCTTCTTGTAAGGCACAGAGGAGAAGGAAAACATGATATTAACGGAACTGTAGATTAATTTTGGGAGGCGCAATAGATGATATGCCAGTGCAAGCGAAACTACAGGGCATTGCTTTGTGCTTGCAGGGTCTTTATAGTAGCCCCTGGTAAATCTTGAAATATGTTTTGCATGTAATCCAATTAAGTCTGCAATACAGCCTGCATTTCCTTTTAAACTGTGGATGTTTCTGTCAGACTCTGAAAGATATTTCTCTTTTCTCTCTCTGCCCCAACTACCTTCCAAAGCGGCCATTTTTACTCGGTGAACTGATCTTTGTCACCTGGAGATCAGTGATATTCCCAGGAGATCTCCAGCCACCACCTGTAGGCTGGCAACCACAGGACCCTTAGCCAGCAAAACTCATTATTATTATTATTGCACATTTGGGAGCAGGCCTAACTAGCTAAACAAAGGTAGAAACCAAGTGTTTTATCCCTTCTTTACAACAAAATGAAAGCATGTAAAATTATATGTTTCTAGCAAATTATTGGGCTGGGGAAGAAAATTGTGTGGGAAGGGACAATATTCATATATTTTAAACTATCAGGAGAACGTTTCCTGTCCTTTCTGTATTTTGCAGGTGCGATGCTCTTCTTCCTTTCTTGACTGCTGTGCAGCGGAGAAGTACTTTACATACATCCCCTGGGAACTCACCTGCTCTTTCACAGGCTGCTGAATAATAAACATGCAAGAGCCTTCATAAAAGCCTCCTGTCTTTTTTTCTGAAACAGCAGTGATTAAAATGGCCCACACAAAGTTGCGGGTGCTCCTAGTATTATTTGTGTGCGCTCTGCAGTGCTTAGTGGCTAAAGGTGATGACGACGAACAACCTGAAGGGGAAGAAGAATGCAGGTTGCTAGGGAAATTTGATTTACGGGGCTATGTGGAAGCTGAAAACGCTGATCATGTTATCGGAGGGATGTTCCCAATGCACTTCAGGACCATCCTGGAAGAAGACCCCACTAGTACGCCACCCATGTCACCACAGTGTGAGGGGTAAGATATTTTTCCTCTTACATCATCGGTGCTCGGGAGATAATTGTGGTGAGCATAGGTGGGTGGGTGCATGTTATTAACAGGAAATGATGTCGCTGGGACAAAATGGGCAAAGAATGTTTTCCCAGGGTTGCAGCCTGCAAGAGAATTTAAAGCGGGACAACACAAGCATCCTTTTTTTGTGTGTGTGGAGTACACAGCATTCTTACCTCTGCTTTGGAAAGTTTTGGAAGCTCTCCAAACCCTGAGAAAAGATCAACAGCAGGAGTGGTATGTGCACCATTCGTAGCGATATCTCTTTTACACCTGTCTTCATTCTCTAGAACAATTTTTCCCACTGCTTGCAGTTTTAGAATTGCTGAGGAGTTTTCAGGTAAACCATGTTATCAGTGTAAACAGCACCGGCTGTCCTTACTTTCCAAAGACACTCCCAGTTTCCTGATGTCAGTCCCTGCTAAATCACTCTGTTTCATTCCAGTTCTTGCCTTTTGCTAACATTTTAATAGTGGGAGATGCAGTGCTAGAGTTGTCATTGTTTAGAGTTCAGTCTCCCCTCCCAGTTAATTGTCCATCTGAACTGCAGATACATTATGTCTCCAGTGTCCCTTGATGTCAATTCATGCATATAAGCAATGAAACCAAAATTATAGATTTATTTCTTTTATTCACTTTATTTATACCCCACCTTTCTCCACCTTTCTGCACAGTGGGGACCCATAGCAGGTTGCATCATTTTTCTCTTCTCCATTTGATCTTTACAATAACCCTGTGAGCTAAAGTTCCACTGAGAGTTTTTTACTGGCAGAGGTGGGATTCAAACCCTATGAGATTCAAGCCCTGTGAGGAAAGGCTGAGGGACTTGGGAATGTTCGGTCTAGAGAAGAGGAAGTGGAGGGGGGACATGATTGCTCTCTTAAATCTTTGAAGGGCTGTCACTTAGTGCAGGGCAGGGAGCGGTTCCTGTTGGCAGCAGTAGAGGATAGGACTCACAAGAATGGGTTTAAATTAAGAGCAGGAAGGTACCGGCTGGATATTAGGAAAAACGTTTTTACAGTAAGAGCTGCGCAACAGTGGAATCAGCTACCTAGGGAGGTGGTGAGCTCCCCCACACTGGGACAGTCTTTAAGCAGCGGCTGGACAGACACTTGTCAAGGATGCTCTAGGCTGATCCTGCATTGAGCAGGGGGTTAGACTAGGTGGCCTGTATGGCCCCTCCCAACTCTGTGATTCTATGATTCTATGAAAGTAGGGTCTCCCGGATCCCAGGGTGATACTCTAACCACCATATCTTGGGTAGTAAAGTACCTGGGGGGTTAAATGGTAATGCATGACCAATTCTGCATAACTACTGTTTTAGAAACTTGGTACAAACACAGGCACATCTGAAGAAGTCAGTGAATGCTTATGCTGAAATATTAAAAAAGTCTTCAAGGGTCTCCAAGACTCCTGTATATTTTAACATCAAAATGACACTCATGCATTTAAAAGTGTCTTTCTGTTCTTTCACATGTGCTCGCCAGTATGGGGGGAGGTCTGGAAAGCATTTTAAATGGCATGCATGAATTCACCTAAGGCAACACACAGAGCACAGTCTCCCATTTTACTACTACCACTACCACTACTACCACTACTACCACTACTACTACTACTACTACTACTACTACTACTACTACTACTACTACTACTTCTGAATTGCCCTATTCCTAAGTACACAGGGCTCTGGGAGATTTACAACAGGTTAAAACATCCAAAAATACAGATTAAAATCAGCAGTCAATTTATCTTAATTACACAATCTCCAGATGGCGTCTATAGTTACTCTGAACTGCTCTTCCGTATCATGGGCATGTTATGGAGGAGGCCAAAGTGGGCAGGGTAGGAGTAAAAGGGGAGGGTGCCAGCTATGATGAAAACCGTTGCTGTCCTCAACTATTTATTTAGTATATTTCTTACCTCACTACTGCTGAGGGAGATTTTAATTGTTAAGGCAATGATTTTTTTACCCCCGGTATAAAGAGAATAAACATTGTCTTGGCTTTTATATAAGTGAAAGAGATGCTCATGCAGAGTAAATTAATGCAACATAAGGCAGATGGGGTTAGAGGGCTATATACAGCTGACAACCTCCAGGTGGTAGCCAGAGATCTCCTAGAATTACAGTTGATCACCAGGTGACAGAGATCAGTTTCCCAGGGAAAATGGCTGCTTTGGAAGGTAGGGTCTAAGACATTATACCCTGCTGAGGCTCCTCCCCTCCCTAAACCCTATCCTCCCAAGGCTCCAAATCTCCAGGAATTTCCCAACCGTCGACCTTCAACAATACAGGGTGACAGAAACAATCGCTGAGCCTCACACTCAGGTCTGAAAAGGAAATAGCTATTTATAGCCACTTACAAAATGGATTTAGATCCTGTCTGAACTCGCCATTCCCACATTGTATTGGACAAATAAAAAGCAGTGATGAATAAAAACTGGGGAGAAAGTCGTAGTGCAAAAAGGAACTTAAGCACACCTATCTATGTGTGATGATGTTCATTCGTCAAAGTAAATGCCACTTCTGTTACCCTGGGAGATCTGGTTCGTGATAGAATATTGTGAATTGATATTTGATCATTTATTGTGTGTGGGTGTGTGATCCACAGGGGCTATTCTTTTATGACTAGCAAAGCATGGGTGAGAAATTCCTGCAGATCTGGGGGTGGAGCTTGGTCAGGGACATCCATGAGGCAAAATGCTACCCTCCAAAGCAGCCATTTCCTCCCAGGAAACTGATCTCTATAGTGTGGAGATCACTTGTACTTCTGGGAGATTTTGAGGCCCCACCTGTAGGATGGCAACCCTATTTCCCTCTCAGCCTATTCAGCTTGCCATTTGAAGACCTGTTCGTTTCCTTCTCAGGAGGCAGCTTGCAAGACACCCTCTGTGACTGGAATTTAGTAGCTGATTGGGCCATTTGGTATTGTGTAGGAACATCCCTTTCTATACCCAAACAAAAATGGCCGAAGGGAAAAAAGACAAGAGGAAGGGAGGTGGAGTCTTTAAAAGCATGGCAGACCTTTCAACTGAGTCTGCCCTGACTCAGCAGTGCTGCAACAACAACAACAAAGCTCAGAGCAAAGGTAAAGGTAAAGGTTTCCCTTGCTCGAAAGCCAGTCAAGTCCGATTCTAGGGGGCAGTGCTCATCTTTGTTTCCAAGCCAAAGAGCCGGCGCTGTCCGAAGACATTTCCGTGGTCATGTGGCCAGCATGACTAGATGCCAAGGTGCATGGAATGCTGTTACCTTCCCACCGAAGTGGTACCTATTTATCTACTTGCAATTTCTAGCTTTCGAATTGCTAGGTTGGCAGGAGCTGGAACCAGAGATGGGAGCTCACTCCGTCATGCGGCACACTCGGGTCTCGAACTGCCAAGCTACCAACCTTCTGCAGCTAAGCATCTTAACCACTGAGCCACCACAGCCCTTCAGAGCAAAACAGGCCTTGAAAAACCTGGATTAAGACTTCATTAATTGTGAGTGAACAGTAATTTACCATAAGGGTGTATGAAACCTTTAAAAATATCCATTTGGCTTCAGAAGCCAAAGCAAATTAAAGAGCCCGTATAGTAATATGGATTCCTTTTCTTGTCATACCTTGAACTGCCCTCTCCTACCAATAACCAGGATGCTGAAATGGAGGATTTCTCCTACTGCTTTAGCTTAAAAAGTGCTAAACTGGGATAAAAAACACTTCTGCCATTACCTTTAGCAGTGAAGGAGCAGCTCCAGTACAAGTGTTTCGTTGCCACCCAGAATTCTGGAAATCTAGATAACATGGGAGGAATCCATGTTGTCACTCTGTACAATGCAGATGGCATAGAAGGTGACAGAGCATGAAATCATGTAACAAGAATGAGAAGCAAGCATACTGGATGGGGGACACACTTCCGGGTAGCAGTGTATGTGAACAAGATCTTGGGATATGGGTACACTGTAAGCTAAATATGATGCAGCGGCAAAAAAGGCAAATGCAACCTTGGGGTGTATCCACAGAGACTTAACATCCAAATCGCAAGATGTCATAGTCCCACTGTACACTGCACTGGTCGATAAGTACCTGGAGTACTGTGTGCAGTTCTGGAAGCCTCACTTCAAAAAGGATGTGGACAGAATGGAGTGGGTGCAGAGGATGATCAGGAGCTGGGCTGCCAACCTCCAGGTGATGGTTGGAGATCTCCCACTCTTACAATTGATCTCCAAATGACAGAGGTCAGTTCACTTGGATAAAATGGCTGCTTTGAAAGGTGGGGTTTATGGCAACATGTCTCATTGAAGTCCCTCCCCTCCCCAAATCTCACCCGCTTCGGAGGGGGGGGGAAGAGAGCAGCGAGGCCCGAGTGGCAAGCCGCGAGGCCCTCGCTTCGGAGCCGGGGGGGGAGAGGCAAGGGGGGGGTAGATCAAGTGGGGTGGATGG
>NW_015175377.1:405044-442250 GCF_001447785.1 Gekko japonicus | reverse complement strand
TTTCAATGCTATAATATCCTTTTTGAGGTGAGGTGACCAGAACTGTACACAGTACTCTAAATGAGGTTGCACCATTGATTTATACAGAGGCATTATGATACTGGCTGATTTGTTTTCAATTCCCTTCCTAATAATCCCCAGCATAGCATTGGCTGTTTTTACTGCAGTTGCACACTGTCTAGACATTTTCATTGAGTTATCTACTATGACTCCAAGATCTCTCTCTTGGTCAGTCTCTGCCAGTTCAGACCCCATCACCGTATATTTATAGTTAGGATTTTTGGCTCCAATGTGCATCACTTTGCACTTTGCCACATTGAACCCCATTTGCCACACTGACGCCCACTTGCCCATCCTTGACAGATTGCTTTGGAGTGCCTCACAATCCTCCCTGGTTCTCACCACCCTGAACAACTTCGTGTCATCTGCAAATTTAGCCACTTCACTGCTTACTCACAACTCCAAATCATCACTAAACAAGTTAAAAAGCATCAGACCGAATACTGATCCCTGTGGTACCCCACTGCTTACCACCCTCCACTGAGAAAATTGCCCATTTATACTCACTCTCTGTTTCCTATTAATAGCCAGTTTTTGATCCACAAGAGGACTTGTCCTTTTATCCTATGACTATTGAACTTACTTAGGAGCCTTTGATGAGGAACCTTATCAAAAGCTTTCTGTAAGTCAAGGTAAACAACATCTATTGGGTCTTCCTTGTCCACATGTTTGTTCACTCCCTCAAAAAACACTAACATGTTAGTGAGACAAGATCTTCCCTTACAGAACCCATGCTGAGTCTGCCTCAATAGTTTCTGTTCATCAATGTACCTACTAATTCTGTCCTTAATAACAGTTTCTACCAACTTACCCGGTATCGATGTCAGACTGACTGGCCTGTTATTTTCCGGATCTCCTCTGGAACCCTTTTTAAAGATGGGAGTGACATTAGCTACCTTCAGTCCTCAGGAATGGAGGCAGGTTTTAAGGAAAGATTACATATTTTTGTCAGGAGATCCACAAGTTCACATTTGAGTTCTTTCAGAACTCTTGGATGTATGCCATCCGGGCCTGGTGATTTATCAGTTTTTAAGTTGTCTATCAGTCGCAGGGTCAGTCATAAGTTCTTTCAGATCTGTTCTCTCAAGGGCAGTTCTCAGGAGATCTCTCTCAGCCCCACCTACTTCATAGGTTGTCTGTTGTGGGGAGGGGAAGGGGAAGGGACTGTAAGCAGCTCTGGGACTCCTTTGGGAAGTGAAGGGTGGGGTATAAATCCAATCTCTCTCCTTCTTCTAAAATCCCAATTGCCTGCATTTGCCACTAAAAGTTCTGAATGCCCCCCCCCCCAATTTGTAGATTGTCCCCTGAGGGCCATCTCGTCCCAGTTAAGAACCACTGCTTTAAAGATAGCTTCTAGGGCTGCCATCCTCCAGGTGGGGCAAAAATAGACAAAACTGTGCTAAATTACTATCAAAATTACTTAATTGATTCATAATACTCATTCATAAAACATTACACATTTGTACCGTACAAATCCTTAAAGTTATATTCAATCAAGTATCAATCATAAAGCATCCATTTATAAATATGCACAGCAAAGGTCTCTCAATAAATCCTATGGCAATAAGGACAAATTTCTTGTTATTAATACACAGCAAAAGTCTCTCAATAAACCTTGTGGAAAAAAGAAAAAGTCTCTTGTCATAGCATTGAGATATAGACATGTAGTCTCTAATTACTCTATTGATATATAGAAAAAACACACTGGAGATGTGCAGGTGATTCAAAATGTTGTAACTTCTGTCCATCCTGCTATTTGTAGTTTCTTGTAGTTTCTTCTTACATTTGAAAAGAATTTTATTGGACAAGGTTGTTAGGTCTGACAGACTTCTGCAGATAGAATCTGTTTCAAGGACACTTTATCAAAGAAGGAATTCCGCACTATCCAAACGTCACATTTGTCTTCACATCTCACACAATGCACAAAAGAACAATCACAATTCACTCTGTGCCAAAATTTTCAATGGCACAGAGTGAATTGTGATTGTCCTTGTGTGAGATGTGAAGATGAATGTGACGTTTGGACAGTGTGGAATTCCATCTTTGATAAAGTGTCCTTCAAACGGACTCTATCTGCAGAAGTCTGTCAGACCTATCAACTTTGTCCAGTAAAACTCATGTCCCCCTTTAGTCGTCTCTTTTCTAGACTGAAAAATCCCAGACTCTTCAGCCTTTCCTCATAGAGAAGGTGCTCCAACCCCCTAATCATCTTGGTTGTTCTCCTCTGTACTTTTTCCAGCTCTGCAAAGTCCTTTTTGAGATACCGTGACCAGAACTGTACACAGTATTCCAAATTTATTTATTTATTTATTTCGGTTTATATCCCGCCCTCTCTGCCAAGACGGGCTCAGGGCAGCTCACATAGAATTACATAAATAATCATAAACATAGACATAAAATAATCATTGAAGATCCTCCTAAAACATTAGAACATATTAATAAAACATTGGAACAAAGTTAATAAAAGTGAGAGCAAGATTATTTATAAAACGGCTTAGGCAATCGTATATTCCAAGGATGTTCACACTAGCTCAGTTCTCCAACTATTATGTGGTGGTAAAATGATAAGCCAAGCACAGACTGGAATAAGGATGGTAAACCCAAGGCACAGGGACACTCCTCGGTGTACAGTGCAGCTCCTTAATCGAAGGTGTGGTGGAAGAGCTCCATCTCGCAGGCCCTGCAGGACTGCAAAGGGCTGCACCATGCAATATTGGCCATTTTATTCTCAGTCCCTTTCCTAATAATCCCTAACATAGAGTTTGCCTTTTTCAGTGCTGTAGCAAACTGGGTTGACACTTTCATTGAGCTAACTATGACCCTAAGATCTTTTCCCCTCTCAGTCTCAGCAAGTTCAGACCTCATTAGCCTATACTTGATGGGATTTTTTGTCCCAATGTGCATCACTTTACAAATAACAAACACTCCATAACTGTCAAGGAAATTTCTGAGGTGTCCACAGGGGCCCTGCCATCAAATGTCTTCCCTGCAGCAGTGGGCATTACCCTTTGGGGCAACACTAGGGTTGCCAGCCTCCAGATGGGACCCGGAGATCTTTCGCTTTTACAACTGATCTCCAGCTCTCCTGGAGAAAATGGCTGCTTTGAAGGGTGGACTGGACTCTATGGCATTTTACCATGCTGAGAACGCTCCCCTCCCCAAACCCTGCCCTCTCCTGGTTCCACCCCCAAAGTCTCCAGGTATTTTCCAACCCAGACCTGGCAACCCTAGGCAACTTATTGGTTGAAGGAAGATGGTGTTCATATCAGTGAGTTCTTGATAGTCTGTTTTATTGCTGTTTCAAGGGTTTTTGTAGAACCCCTGCCCTCTATGGAAATAGTCTTTCTGTGACAGTAGAAAAGGGTAAGAGTCCAGTAGCGCCTGAAAGACTAACAAAAATATAGAGTATCAGCTTTTGTGAGTCACTGCTCACTTCTTCAGATATCAGCGTCTCATGAAAGCTCATATCCTATGGGGGAGGGCGGGGTACAAATCTGAATAATAAATAAATAAATAAATATAATTTTGTTAGTCTTTAAGGTGCTACTGGACTCTTACTCTTTTCCCTTCCCTCTGTGGCACTCCCTTCTTTCAAACAATTTTACACAGAGTGATTAAATGTGGGATTCACTGCCAGAGAATGTGGTGATGGCCACAGGAATAAACAGCTTTAAAGGAGGATTAGATAGATTCATGGAGGATAAGTATATCGATGGCTACTATCCATAGTGACTGAGAGGAATCTCCACATTCAGCGGCACTAAGCCAGATCCAGGAGGCAACATCAGGGGAAGGCCTTGACCTCTATGCCCTGTTGTTGGCCCTCCAGATGAACTGGTTGGCCACTGTGAGAAAGGATGCTGGGTTAGATGGACCACTGGTCTGATCCAGCAAGGCTCTTCTTACGTTCTTAAAGGAAGAAGAGAGAAGAAGAAGAAGAGAAGAAATTGGATTTATACCCCGCCCTTCACTACCCAAAGGTGTCTCAGAGTGGCTTACAAACTCCTTTCCCTCCCCCTCCCCACAACAGACACCCTGTGAGGTACGTGGGGCTGAGAGAGCTCTGACAGAAACTGCTTTTTCAAGAACAGCTCTTATCAGAGCTACGGCTTGCCCAAGGCCATCCAGCCAGGTGCAAGTGGAGGAATGGGGAATCGAACCTGGTTATCCCAGATTAACCACTACACCAAACTGGCTCAAAGAGGTTAAGGAATCCAGCACTAGATTGTAAATTCCGTAAAGATGTCTTTAAATTTTCCAAAACTGATGAGATCTCTGACTGTTCTTCCTGAAAGCTGACACCTCTCCCCCTCAAGGTTTAACTGGTTGTGGTCTTACTAAATTGGCTTGGGGAATACTGATGAATCAGAACTCTGCTGTCAAACAGTGTTAGGAGAACTGGGCTTGTTGCAGCTGTAGGGTCAGAAAAAGGCCAAAAAAAAAATTATCTGTATTCAGTGTGGAGTGCTCAAATGGGGAGAAAGGAAGAGGGCACTAGGTTAGTGCAGTGGCTGATCTGTGATCTGCAAGGTACCAGCAAATCTCCCCTGAGTTTATAACAGTTAACTACGACCCTAAGATCTTTTTCTCTCACAGTCTCAGCAAGTTCAGACCCCATAGGCCCATACTTGAGGACACCCCTCCCCTCCCCAGACTCCACCTGCAAATCTCTAGGAATTTCCCAACCCAGAGTGGGCAGCCCGAGTACCCAGGGATATTCGGGAAGACCCTGTTTCTCTTAGTGTTCCCTCCATGATACCTCCTTCCCACCAGAAGTTTTAATTTCCTGTCTTCTCTCTGTATGTTTAGCTTTTTCTTTATTTTTAAAATTTTATATTTTGCAAACATATTTACCAAATGAAGTTTAGTGTACTACAAAAAAGAACCCTGTTACAATATGAACGATCATCCATGCAAAATCAAGAATACAAGAGAGAAACAGAGAAAAATTTAAATGCTTAGTTTACCCAACTACCACCCTTCTGAAAAATCAGATTCTAGATGCACCAATATTACTCAATTTGTCATTGATATACTCATCTAGATGGTCAATGTGACTTCCTGCTGTACACTGCTGATTTAATAGTACCCACTCTAATATTTGAGAAAGAAAAGATTATACATATGAGCAATTTCTACACCATTGGCAACTATTTATTACATATTTTAATTGGTTTTATGATGTACAATATTGAGAACTCACACGGACTATTAGGGGACATCTCATTTCCCCCTCTCCCACTATTTCCTTTTTCCCTCCCTGAAACCACTCAGCCTCTCCCATTTTCCTGCTTCCTTCTCTCCTTCCTTTATCTGCCTCCCCCATCTTCAGGTACTATGATGCAGTCTCTACCTAGAAAAACTAAGGGCCAGTTGTGTGGCAGTGGCTGCTGGGCCAGGCCCACTTGCATGATAGGGAATCCTCAAGGTCTTGTGGGGGGCACATCACTTTCCCCTGTGTCCCCCTCGCTACATTATTACCTTTCCCCCTCCTCCTGGCAACCCCCATATCCGCTGTCCTTTTCTTGCCTCATGCTCTCCTCAGCCATTCACCAGCCTAACCTTTAATCTGCCTCCCATCTTTAGCTATATTTATTTTCCTTATTTATATCACACTTTTCTCCATGGTGAGAGCCAGGGCACCTTACATCGTTCTCCTCTACAGTTGCCAGCTCTGGGTTGGAAAATTCCTGGAGATTTGGGAGGTAGCGTCTGGGAAGGGTGGTGTTTGGGAAGGGGAGGGACTTCAGTGGGGTATAATGCCATAGAGTCCACCTTCCAAAGCAGCCATTTTCTCCAGGGGAGCTGATCTCTATCACGTGGAGATCAGTTGTAGTTCCAGGAGATAACAACATAAGAACATAAGAGAAGCCAATGTTGGATCAGGCCAATGGCCCATCCAGTCCAACACTCTGTCACACAGTGGTCAAAAATACCAGGTGCCATCAGGAGGTCCAGCAGTGGGGCTAGACCTCTAGAGGCCCTCTCACTGTTGCCCCCCCCCAAGCACCAAGAATACAGAGCATCACTTGCCCCAGACTGAGAGTCCCTATCTATACCTTGTGACTAATAGTCACTGATGGACCTCTGCTCTAGATGTTTATCTAATTCCCTCTTGAAGCTGTCCATGCTTGTAGCAGCCACCACCTCCTGTGGCAGTGAATTCCAAGTGTTAATCACTCTTTGGGTGAAGAAGTACTTCCTTTTATCTGTTCTAACCCGATTGCTCAGCAATTTCATGGAGTGCCCATGAGTTCCTGTATTGTGAGAAAGGGAGAAAAGTACCTCTTTCTCTACCTGCTCTGTCCCATGCTTAATCTTATGAACCTCGATCATGTCACCCCTCAGCCGTTGTTTCTCCAAGCTAAAGAGCCCCAAGTGTTTTAACCTTTCTTCGCAGGGAAAGTGTTCCAACCCTTTTATCACCCCTTTTCGGAGGGATTCTGCCCTCTGACCCACCCCCTGAGCCCGGCTGCTTTTGGCTCACTGATTGTGGGAAACAGGAAAAGTGAGAAATAAATGCAGAGACCAGCTGGTGTGGAAAGATCCTCCCTATTTCCTCTTCTCCTTTTTATCCTCACAACAACCCTGTGAGGTAGGTTAAAATGAAAGTATGTGACTGGCCCTACATCATCTAGTGAGCTACTCCTCCCTCAAAGACCAAAACAGCCCTGGAAGGGGCCATGCCCCCACCCCCTAGCCTTTTACTGACAACTGAAGCTAGAATACTGTGGATGCCTAGCAACAGTCATTGAGGGCTTTTGTTTCTTAAAACTATAGGGGCTCCATGTATAATGGGGGGGTTACCCCTCTATAGTTTTTAGATTTCAGATTTTTCTGCAAACCTGGGGCATTTTTCAGGTTTGTAGAAGGAATTGTCTTGCCTGTTCACAGTTCCGGTCACCAGCTTTAAGTAGTCCCAGATTTAACTGACTTGGCTGTTGGTATATAAATTTTTAGTATGCTGTTTAAATTGTTAGCTACTTTACAGGCCCTGACTGGGCAGAAATGCAAGAAATAAATGCTATGAATAAGTAAATATAATACCAAAGATGCTTACCATTAAGAAGACAATAACAGCACCATTGGTCCGTTTCAGATATTACAACCACACATACTGGAAATCCATCAGTGGGCATGCATGCTATCTAGGATGCTCTCGATACATATTGTTGCCATTCTGTGCAAACAGGGTAACCTGCAGACATCTTACTCCAGGGGTGTCAAACATGCGGCCTGGGGGCTGGATCAGGTCCCCGGAGGGCTTCTATCAGGTCGCAGTGGAACTGGCTGTCTTCTGCTTCTTCTTCCAGTTCTGCTGCTGCTGTCTCATTGTAGGTTTGCAGCTTACAGATACACACTTGAACAGCATACTCAAGACTGCAACAGCACAGACATTTTGCTGCAGTAATTCAGAGCAAGAGGTGTCAGTTATCAGACACTGTTAAATAACAAAATATTGCAAGAGTGCTAATGTTTTAAACATGTTTTTATTTTAAGTAAAAAAAAAACCTTTGTGTTTGTGTCCTTTATCAAGTTTATATCTCTGCTACATGGCATTATATTTTATGACACACATGGTCCAGCCCAACAAGGTCTCATTTATGTCAGATCTGGCCCTCATAACAAATGAGTTCGACACCCTTGTCTAACTCTATTCACACACAATGAATAGGAGCATTCACAGGTAGCACACATTCCCATTGGTGCATTACTGGTACAGATGGTTGTAAAATTTGGAAAGGACTCTGCGGCAATGAGAAAGGATGCAAAAAAATGTGTCATTATATTTATTCTACTATTTTTAATTCATCATGCATTTTAGCCCTGTCGTTGTGGCAATCAAACTTCACTCATGATGAGCCTCTTCTCCAATTCCTCGAGACTTTAACCCGGTTCACACAGTGCAGTACACGTGCAGAACTGCTGCTTTGGAAGGTAGACTATATGCAGGGGTCGTTTCGTAGAAAAAGAGCTAGGGAAACTAATTAGCATAACTCATTAGCATATGCCACACCCCCTGACATCACCGGAAGTGTGTCATAAGGCCACACACCCCGCCCTCAACGGTCCCGGCCGCCGCTGCCGGCCTTGCAGCTCCACTGCCGAGCCCCATGAGGGGCCCGGCGGTGGACCTGCAAGGCCGGCGGGAGTGCAACGAAGCCCCGCAAAGGCCCTCCCTGGCCCCAGGCAGGCAGGGGTGGGGAGAGGCAGGGAGGAAGCAACTTACCCTCCCTCTTCTCCGGCCTCCTTCTGGCTGAATGAGGGCCGGAAGCGGGGCGGCCGGAAGCAGGGGGCGGGGCTTCATCATGTTCTCCGCCCCCCATACCTCACCCGGGGGAACTGCGATCCCCCACGATCCCCCCCGAAATGACCTCTGACTGTATGGCATTATACCCGGCTGAAGTCCCTCCCCTCACCCAACCTCAACCTCCCTAGATTCCAACTCCAAAATCTTCAGGGTTTTCCCAACCTGGAGCTGGCAACCCTACTCCCCCTGCTTTTGGCTATGGCTGCCAACTCTGGATTGGGAAATTCCTGGAGATTTGGAGGAAGTACCTAGGGAGGGTGGACAATGGGGAAGGGTCCAAGCTCAGCAGGGATGTAATGCAACACAGGTCCAATCTGCATTGGTATTTCTCACCGCTGTGCCAATGATCTCACATCCTCTCACAAACGTCTGTCTGCATTTCATGCCCCATCCACTCTCCTATTGTTTCATCTCAGCATCGGCTGTCTACATCATTTTATTGTCATTTAGTAGTAACTCTTGTTGGAAATGTATGTGTTTACAAGGTCTGACAATCCAGTCATTATAGGATTAACTTGTTTACCTAGTATTGCTATTGTTTAGACTGACCTGGAAGGGAAACCTGGCACAGAGCCAATGGGGAATTAGCCCGGGAAAAGTAACTTACATTGTGATACAGATTGGTTGTTTGTTTCAGTTGACTTCCTTTCTAGGGGTTGAGAAGAAGGACAGATTCTCCATTATTTGTTGTTAGTGTGTAACAATGGTTGAACTGTAGGCAGCTTAGAAAATGTAGCTCTTAGGAGTTTTGTTATTTTATAGGTTTCCTGTATACCTTTTACCCTTAGAAATAAAGGTTTTTAAAAGCAAAGAAATCTCTTCTTTCCAATAGAGCAAGATCCATTGGTACTCTGAGTATTTTAAATACTTTGACTATTTTACAACAACTCTCAGGTCACTACGGTGTCTCACCATCATATCTGAATGTGGTTTTAAGGTGGTACAACTGCCCCTCCCCACTGTCGAGCCGCTGTGAGCAAAAAGCAGACAACTGGAGCTAAATTGTCTTCCATCTTTTCTAAGGAGATACGCAAATTATCACAAAGGAAACAAGTTAGCTGAAAATCCAGTCATTTGCATTTAAAAGCAGCCAGGGAACATTTTTCTGTGATCATATTGGGGGGGTTGGAAGCACACCCACCCCTGAACCATTTGTTATTTCCCGGGGCAGTCTCCAGAACGCCCTGCCTGGCAACTGCTGGGTGTTTTGTGTTTTTTACCCAGCTTGTTCTGACTTTCCTGCCCCCCTCTGCCAGGTCACTCCCTTTTACTTTCGGGGGGGGGGGGGTCGCAGGTCCACCCTCCTGCGTGTATCCCTCTTTGTATCTGGGGGGGGGGGGGGTCGCAGGTGCCATTTCCTCCCTGCAGCGCCCTGCCGGCACCCCTGGGAGGTTGCTCCTCCCCCCTCTCTTGCGCGCTCTCCCTAAACAACTTGCGTCCTGACGCAGACAGAGGAGAGCTTTATACTGATCCAAATGCGAAGCCGGCACCACAGCAGCATGGAACAGCTTTATATAGCAAATGCAGACTGGGCCACAGTCCACCTTCCAGGGAGCCAGAGAGCCGTTTTCTCCGGGGGAATTGACCTCTGCTGTCTGGAGATCAATTGTGATTCCAGGGTATCTCCAGGACCTACCTTTGGTGTGTGTGTGTGTGTGTGTGTGTGTGTGTTAAATTTCTCACTTGGTCCAGGGCCTGAGAAGTGCTGAGAATTGGCAACTCACAAAGAATTCGCTATAGTTTAAGTAATGAAAAAGCTTCTGGCACCGACAGCAAAAGAAATAGCAGCCATCTTGCTGTGCATCACCCGATAATCCTGCATACATTCCAAATGCAAAACAGAATAAAAAATTATGTTTTTAGTCTTTCAACTGCCTGTTGTGTAAACTGAGAGAGCAGTAGATTTACTTTTGCTTCCTCCAGGGATTCCTTTGGCTGCTGAAGCAGTAGGTAGAGGATATTTAAACAGTATAGTGCAATTACTGCCTCAGAGAGAGATGTCTGTGTTGTTCTGCTGCAACATGGTGAATAATTCATGGGATACTGTTTATGTTTGATTTCATCTCTTTTTTCCCCCTGCCAGATGAACTGTCTCAAATGTGTTTATGGAGCCTGGAAATTTCATGTGAGGATTTCCTTATATGTCTTACTATTTCCTGAACAGTAGAAAAGAGCAAGAGTCCAGTAGCACCTTAAAGATAAAGACTAATAAAATTTGTGGCAGGGCATGAGTTTTTTGTGAGTCACTGCTCTGTATCTGAAGAAGTGATCAGTGTCTCATGAAAGCTCATCGCCTGCCACAGATTTTGTTAGTCTTCAAAGTGCTACTGGACTCTTGCTTTTTTCTCCTGCTACAGACAGACTAACACGGCTACCCATCCTGATCTGTTTCTGAACCGAGTGTGTATGTGTGTTGATTTCAAAGCACATGGCTCATATGTTCTTTCAATCAGTGGAAGGTTACAGAAAGCTATCACAGACCTGTAGGTTCATTGTGAGTGCTCCCTCACATAAACCAAACATGATTTAGCTGGCTCCAAGGGAAATATGGGCCCCCCAAATGTTCTACCCTTATCCACCTTCTTGATGACCATGAGTTTGTGTTGACTGTTAAATTTGAGTTGTATCCCTTAGTCTGTGGCCCTGCTTGTCTAGGCTCAAAAACAGCCAGGTTCTTATGGCTCACTGAGCAAATTTTCGTGCCTCTCCTTAGTAAGGTTGCCAGGTCCAGTATTGACCCAGACAGTCTGGTATTTTCACTGACTGGGAAGAAAACTGAAAACATGCAGGACATTTAAAAATCATTTCAGCATTTTTGCCATAGAGTCAGTCAAAACACCAGACTGTCCAGCTCAACTGGAAACCTTACCAAGCCTAGAGAGTACAGCTTGCTGTTTGGGCTTGGAGGAGGCAGGGCCAAGGCAGCCCAAGCACAAAGCAACAGCCACTGCTGCTTCACTCTGGGTGGGGCTGGGAGTTCCTACCAGGGCAAATGGTGCGTTTTGTGCTGTTTGCCTGGGGAGGAGGGGGTGGAGCCTTGATGTGTCCAGTATTTTTAAAAAATAACTGACGACGTTACTCCCTATATTGCCTGGCCAATATTACTAGACTCCCTGAATGTAAGTCGCAGAAGGGGATGGCTACTGTCACCTGTGTAGACTCCACCCGCTCTTCTTTCCCCTTCTCCCTTGTAGCTTTATATATGTGTTACTAGAGTTTAAAAAAGTAACAAAAGAGGTGTCTCTAATCTTGCTGCCTCACTAAAATTAACTCCACACTAGAGTTGCCACTGCTGGCCCTATGAAATTCCAGGGAACTGCAGACCAGAAGGTCAGTAGTTCAGCAGTTTGCGACCCGAGTGTGCCGCATGACGGAGTGACCTCCCGTCTCTGGCCCCACCTCCTGCCAACCTAGCACTTCGAAAGCAAGAAGTTGCAAATAGATAAATAGGTACCGCTTTGGTGGGAAAGTAACAGCATTCCGTGCGCCTCGGCGTCTAGTCTTGCTGGCCAAATGGCCATGGAAACATCTTCAGACAGTTCTGGCTCTTCGGCTTGGAAACAGAGATGAGCACCACACCCTAGAGTCGGATTCAACTGGCTTTCGAGCAAGGGAAACCTTTACCTTTACTTACCTGCGGAGGGGGGATTTAGGGAGGGATTTGACTAAGAATCTATGGTGTACCGTACAGTTTGCCCTCTGAAACTGCTGTTTTCTCCATGGCAACTCATCTAAGTAGTCTGGAAACCAATTGTAATTCTGAGAGAATGCTAGGGTTCGCCTGGAGGTTCACAACCCTAATATCCAACTGGAGAGAAGCAGCATAAGGATGCTAGAGGTAGAAACATGGTCATAATGAGCAGGAAAGAATATTCTCCTTTGGAGAAGGTATTTTAAAAGAGTCTAAGGAATCTTGGTTGTATGAAGGGAAGCACTGGGTAGCCCTTCCATTCTAACAATGAATAGGACCCATTTTGGGTCTCCTGCAAGACTGTAGTGTGCTAATGATCCTTCCTGAAATGTGTATTTGGACGATCTTCTTCTTCTTCTTCTTCTTCTTCTTCTTCTTCTTCTTCTTCTTCTTCTTCTTCTTCTTCTTCTTCTTCTTCTTCTTCTTCTTCTTCTTCTTCTTCTGTCAGTGGGGTATATTCATGATGAACTGAATGCCTCATTTGTACGGAATCTGGCAGCTAGCAAAGTATCTCTATTCCTGCTTATTCTTGTTTTAGCCATTGCAGGCTTTTGATTGTGTTGATTCAGAACACAGAAGATTTGTATGGCACACACAAACTCTATTGATCTCTCTGCTACTTCAAATGGCACACTGGGAGAGGGGATTAGGGGGCCTGTGTCAACAACCCAGTCATTTCCCTTTAGAATAAGAATAATAATAAGAAGAGATTGGATTTCTACCCCGCCCTTCACTACCAGAAGGAGTCTCAGAGTGGCTTACAAACTCCTTTCCCTTCTCCTCCCCACAACAGACACCCTGTGAGGTAGGTGGGGCTGAGAGAGCTCTGACAGAAACTACTCTTTTTCAAGAACAGCTGTGCCAGAACTATGGCTTGCCCAAGGTCATCCATCAGGTGCAAGTGGAGGAGTGGGGAATCAAACCTGGTTCTCCCAGATTAGAGTCCACACACTTAACCACTACACCAGACTGGCTCTCTTTACCCATATACTTCAATTGCTGCTCACCTAGACCATGCTCATATAATGTTTTTTTCTGACCATGCAAACAGTCCCTGTCTATGCATCCCCATGGAAAGCAGGTGAAAGCTGAGACTTGCTGGGTAAAGTCTGAGCTATGAACTCTCTGGGTGGCCTTAGGCAAGCCACACTCCGCTCCACTCCCTCATCTGCAACAGGGAAAAATAACCCTAGCCTGTTTTGCAGGGCTGCAGAATGAGTTATTAATACAGCAATTGCCATGCTTGCAGAAGTTGGAGAAAGTTCCCTCAAGAACTAAAGGAAATGGCAAAAACTTGTATAGCTTAGGTCACACATCTATGTATATGCACACGACTGCATGCCTAAGGGACACCTTTGGCGCACGCTGTGTCTGGTTATGGTGCCTTCACCTGTATGAATAGACTTTGATAAATGTGAGGAAATATGCAACGTTGTGGTGAACAGTTCTGAATGCAATCACGTTCTTTTGCTTCTGCAGATTTAATTTTCGAGGTTACCGCTGGGTCAAAGCCATGATACTTGCCATACAGCATATTAACAAAAATCCCGACATTCTACCAAACATTACTCTGGGCTACCAGATCTATGACACGTGCTATACAATGTCCAAAACAGTTGAGAATTCTTTGGCTTTCCTTACTGGGCAGAATGAAACAACCCCCGTCTTCCGATGCAGTAGTGGTGCTCCTCTCGCAGCAGTCGTCGGAGCCGGCGGATCGACCCTCTCCATTGCTTCCTCGAGAATCCTTGGACTTTACTATTTCCCTATGGTATTGTCAATCTCATCAAGTTTTACCTGTAAAAGATCAAACAAGTTGCCAAAAGTGTAAAAAAAATAAAAATCTCTTTACTCCTCAGTGGATATGCGCGATGAAACACCAAACAGTAATTCCCTGCATTCTTTGAAGGGATGCCATGACAGTTTAGTATAAATTAGATATGAGCTTATAGTGTAAATATACTTATGTTAGTGCAGCTTTTGGTTTAGTATATGCTATAGAGAGGTTAGAAAATCTCCTGTGTTTGGTCTGCAGCCTAAAGCAATTTTATATGCTGATAATCTAGGAAGTGTATTTTCACAAATTAATTTTATTTATGGTATTTTAGACTCTCGAATGTAAGGACACAGAAACACCACAAATTCTTGCGGCTGCAAAATCATGTTTTCCAGATTGCTGCAGTCATCCATTTGGGTCATGATTTTGAACAGTGATGCAAATATATGACCATGCCAGGACATAAAGCAACTGAACAGCCATCGTCAGATAACATATATAGGGAAGTCTCAATGCATGTTGAAGGACTGTGGGAATGAGCACACTGGCTCCACTCTTGGTCTACATGTGACTGACAGAACATGAGCATAATTCCTGTGTGCATACAAGGTTAAGGTTGCCAGCAAATGTCAGGAGATTTTAGGGGCACTACCTGAGAGGGTGGAATTCGAGGGGAATATGACATCACATCCTCTGTGCTGCCTTAGAAATTTTCCCAATCTCTATGGTTTTTGGATAAATATTAAATAAACTGGTCTTTACCACAGAGATTGAGGAAATTCTTAGAGTGACACAGAGGATGTGATGTCATTTCTGGGTGGGCAATGGACATGATCTCAGTTCTGGTTGATGCTCTAGGACACCCCCCCATCTCTATGGTCTCTACAATATGGTCATTCCCCCCTCCATGGTTTCTCCTGCTCCTTAAATTATCAAGGATGAGGAACCGAGGGTACAAGCGGGAGACTGACCACTGCTACCGGGCAAATGGTAAGCCTTTACAAAATATACATGTGTAGATTCCATCCCCATGATTGGGAATCTACTTTTTTAACATTCCAGATAGAACCTGCTCACATAGAGTCTGAATGCGTGCAGGTGCCATTAAAAGCTGAGGTAAAAGGATATGTTACCAGAACATGTTTGTGTTCTGGTAACATTTCTTTGTACATGAGATTTTAATTATGTGTTTTATGTTTCCAGAAGTTTTGGTCAGTTTCTGGTCTGAGGTCTGTTTTATGGACATTTTTTCTATGTTTATGTACCTGGGCTTGTTTTAATGGCTTGTTTTATATTAATGGTTTACTATTTTAATTGTAAGCTTCCTCAAGCAGGATTCTGGAGAGTTGACACAAAAATCTCCTAAATAAATAAATATTAAATAAACTGTGCATAGACCAAGGTAGAGCTGGTATAGGTCTTCCCACTTCCCACAGACCGGACTATTATGGTGTCTTAGGAGTCCCTCAGAAGTTACCATAATCTAGCTGTTGTCTGGACTTGAATAGAGCCCACACATGGAGCTTGATCTTGTAACATGGGCCACAATCTCCAATCACAGCATATACGTCCATTTTTATGAGTCACAAAAGAAAAAATGTAGCTTTATTTCCCAAATGTCACCAGTAGAACATACTATGGTAATAGGCTTGCTGCCCAGGCCAGCCCCCCCACCAAATCCTGGTCTAGTAATGCCAGCCTCCCGGTGGGGCCTGGGAATCCTCCAGAATCACAGCTCATCTCCAGACTACAGAGATCAGATCCCCTGGAGAAAATGGATGCTTTGGAGGGTGGACTCTATGGGCACTGTACCCCACTGAGGCCCCTGTCCTCCCCAGGCTCCATCCTCAAATCTCTAGGAGTTTTCCAACCTTAAGCTAGCAATTCTACCCCCCACCCCCTACTGGTAGCCTGGGAGGACCTTGCAATCCTACTCTGCAATGAAGCCCCCCATCCCCTGCCAGTGGCTGGGGGGAGGGACTTGTCAACACTATCCTGATCCCCAGTAAAATGTACTCATCCCTCTCCTATGCTTGTGCCTTTATAGCCACACCAGGTCTGGGAGAACAAATGACTATGTGGGGATAGAGACATGCTGGCACCTGGACGCACAATTCAGTCTCTTTTTCCTATATAGTCTCACTCAGCACCATTGGACTTCCTGAACTGAGTCTTGGCCAGTCTGATACAATGAGCTATCCATTCCTCTCCACATTGCTTTCCTCCACCATAGCCACCTGCTATCCATGAGTGGGGTTACTTCCTTCTCCACCACCACCTCCACTGCCTTTGTGAGAACACAAATAAGTCCTTTGGTGGCAGAGGAGCTACAGAAATAAAGAACATAAGGGATAGCAATTCTTGCTTCAATCCATGTTTTTTTGCTTGTTTGTTTTAGGTTGGCTATGCCTCGTCTTCCTTACTTCTCTCTGACAAGTATCAGTTCCCTACTTATCTCCGCACCATCCCAAGTGATAATGTGCAATCTCAAGGGATGGCACTCTTAGTTAAGCATTTTGGTTGGAAATGGGTGGGAACAATCGCAGCAGACGACGATTATGGAAAATACGGTGTAAAAGCATTTAAAGAGAAGATTGAGAAGATTGCGAAAGGCAAAAGTGGAGAGATCTGCATAGCTTTCTCAGAGACAATTCCAAAAATCTACTCCAGGACAAAAATACAGTCAGTAGTCAACACCGTAAAAGAAACCAATGCCACGGTCATTGTGGTCTACTCTTCGGATATTGACTTCCATCCTTTAGTGGAAGAGCTTATTATTAGCAATATCAGCAGCAAAACTTGGATAGCAAGTGAGGCTTGGGTTACATCAGCCTTAATTGCGAGGCCGGAATACTTTCCTCTCCTTGGTGGGGCCATAGGCTTCGGAGTACGAAGAGGTCACATCCCTGGGCTCAAAGAATTCCTTCTGGACGTACACCCAGGCAGAGATCCTGATGATGATCTGGCCATTGAATTTTGGCAGTCTGCATTCAACTGCACTTGGCCTAATGCCAGCATACCCTATAACACAGACAACAGGAAAAATGTAACTGGCCATGAGAACAGAGTTAATTTTACTTCTGACCACTTCTGCACTGGGGAGGAGAAACTTGAAGAACTTAACACTACCTACCTGGATGTTTCAGAACTTAGGATAACGTATAATGTCTATAAAGCTGTCTATGCTGTTGCTTACGGTCTTCATCAATTAAGCATCTGTGATCCTACAACTGGACCATTTACAGGCACAGGTAGCAAGTGTGCCTCAATAGATGAGTTTGAACCCTGGCAGGTATGCACTTATTTATTGCAAGGGGTAGCCACGTCAAAACAAAATGAGACAAAATTCCAGCAGCACTTTAAGAACTAAAACATTTATTTTTCTATGAGCTTTCATGAGTCATAGCCAATGTTCCCTCTAAGCTGTGGAGTCCTGTGAGCAAAAATTCTACTTTGTGAGCTACTGGCATCAAAGTGGTGAGCAGGTGATTTGGCTACTGTATAAATTAGTTTGCACTGGAGCCATCCTTCCTGAGCTAAGACAAAAATGTGTGAGCCAGAGGCTAAAAAACTGTGAGCTAGCTCACACTAACTCAGCTTAGAGGGAACACTGGTCAGAGCTCTCTTCTTCAGATAGACATATGAAGGGGAAAATATCCTGGGTGAGCTTATGGGGAAGGCTGGCGGGGAGCCAAGTCTTGGTGTAAATGATGTCATGCATCTTTCAAATGTAAGACTCAGTTTAATAGAGAAAGGAAGGAATAGATGTAGAAAGGTTAGGTTTGAGTCCCATCATAAATCAACAGAATTAGCAGTCACATATACTGGATGGTGAGGGACATCAGAGGTTTGAACAGATGACCAAATAGTCTAAGTGAAAATTAATTGATATTGGTACTAGGCTATAGTCTGATGAAAGTTGTTGAGAAGATACGATAAAAATCTCTAAAAGGTGGATACAGTACAGCTATCCAAGGTTGTAGTGACTAAGAAAACCCAAGTCTCTGTTTAAGCCAGGATGACATGTAGAGTTTAATTTTTTTAGTTCTAATTCATAGCTTTCACATTATATGTTCCCTTTGAATGCTTCTATAAAACAGTGATTTGAGACCCCTCCTCAAAATACTGTTAGCAACAAGGGGAAAAGGAAAAGGATCCATCACATCTCCGTCTCTCAACTTTGTGACCCTAATTCAGTTCTTCTCCCTTTCCCCAGCTGCTTTTAATTGCTGTAGACAGTGATGAGAGAACATGACCTACCCATAACATGTAGCTTGGTCCTAAGTGACCATGATTATAAGCTTAATAACCTATATGCAAAGTATGCATTCCAAATACACATACACACTTTACTTAAAAAAAAAATGCTTCCCCTGATTACATTGCTACTCTAATGCTGGTCAGATGTAAAAAAAAAGAAAAGAAAATAATCAGAACAAATGCTCATAAAGTATTCAAGAGCGCTTTGGACTGTTTGAAGACTATCCTCTTTCATTTAACCAGAGCTGCTGGGCAAGTTTGCCAGGTGAGGCTAACAAGCCGGTGGGGGACTTTCCAGGAGTCTCTGGGAGAAGGGAGGGAAGAAGTATGATTGAACTCCAAAGGGAGTTCCGGCCATCACATTTAAAGGGACCGCATTCTTTTTAAATGTCTTCCCTCCATTGGAAATAATGGAGGATTGGGGTACCTTATTTTGGAGCTCATAGAATTTGATCCCCTGGTCCAATCGTTTTGAAACTTGGGCAGAGGGTTGAGGAGAGGCACTAGATGCTATACAGAAAATTTGGTGCTTCTACCTAAAAAACAGCCCCCCACAGTCCCAGATAACTCACAGATCAATTCTTCATTATTGCCTATGGGGACCGGTCTCCATAGGATATAATAGAGCACCCAGCAGACATCCCCCACTGCTTTCTGATAACCCTGAAGCAGGGGTAGGGCCTCCAAACCAGGGGTTCCCCTTGTTCCAACTGGGGATTGGCAACCCTACTGCTGGGAGAGGCAAGTGGAGCAATTTGCCCCAGGCATCTCCTGGGTGTACCATTGGTCCCTGTCCTAGTCCTGCCAGATTATTCACCACAATTCTTGGTACTTCCCCCCCCCCAATATGTGAACATCGAGCCTTTGGATATACATTTTTCTGTCCTTGCAGGGGACAGGAGTGGGGCTCCCAATGTCACATTTGACCCCAGGTCTCATAAACCCACTGGAGAGTCCTGCAATGGAACCACTCCTTCCCTTAATGTGAAAAGACAGCTTTGTTGCTACAGGACACTTCCAGTCCACATTCTCATTGCTTTTTACATAAAGAGGATAGTTAAGGATGTTTGTTCCTCAGATATCTGTATACTATTACCAAATGTGTCCCCTACCTGCGGATACCTAAATCCATGGATTGGGGCTACACAGAAAGAAAATAGATATTTCTGCAAAAGTGGGGGAAGGTGTTTACAGGAAAACCTGAAATCCTTAAAAAATTACATTTGGGGCTATAAATCCCCCCCCCCAACAAACGCGTAATCTGTGCATATGCAGGCAGCATGGAAACTTAGTACCTCTTCAGCAGCGGCAGATGGAACCCTGACGAGGCCCAGGATCAGCAGTGGTGGTGGCAATGGGGGTGGGGAGCCACACTGGGCCCAGCAGCAGAGGCTGGGAGCCTCCCCAGGCCCAGGATCAAAAGCTGCAGTGGAAGCAGTGTTGGTGGGGGGCGGAGCCACAGGAGGCCCAGCAGCAGAGGCTGGGCTCCTCACTGGGCCCTGAATGAGCAGCAGCAGCAGTGACTGTGGGGGGAAGGAAGATGCAGCAGCCCAACGGCAGAGGCTGGGAGCCTCACCAGGCCTAAGGTTGCCAGGTCTGGGTTGGAAAATACCTGGAGACTTTGGGGGTGGATCCAGGAGAGGGTGGGGTTTAGGGGATGTGAGGGGCCTCAGCATTAGGGTTCCCAAATCCCCCCGGGGGGCAGATTTCCCCCCGCTTTCAAGGCCCGACTCCCACCCCGCGCGGAATCGGGCCCGGGGGAAACCCCCCCCCCCCGCACGCATCACCTGGAAGTGACATCGCACGCTGGGGGCGACATCACTTCCGGGCGACACGTGCGCACGAGTTAGATGCCGTTTGGCAACCCTACTCAGCATGGTACAACGCCATAGAGTCCACCCTCCAAAGCAGCCACTTTCTCCAGGGGAGCTGATCTCGGTCAGCTGAAGATCAGTTGTAAAAGTGGGAGATCTCCAGGCCCCACCTGGAAGCTGGGAACCCTAACCAGGCCTGGGATCAGCAGCAGTGGTGGCAGAATTTTTTTTTGGGGGGGGGATAGGACACTGCAGTGGGCCTGGCTGTGGCAGCTGGCCTCAATGGCCGGGGGTAGAGCTTGGAGCTGTGCCAGAGTAGGAAATGGGGAGGATATGGCATTCTCCCTCGCAAGTCTCATGGCCTGCCACTGAGCCGGCAAGGAGGGAATCAGGAGGGGGCAGGAGTCTTTGCTGCCCCCCGACAAGCTGGCAATGAAGGATGGGGGGTGTCCTCACTGCCCCCCACCAAGCCAGCAAGCCTGCTCACCCCCTGAACTGTAAGGAGGTAATCAGGCGGAGGGTTGAGCCCTCACTGCCCCCCTGCAGCCCAGCTGGCAGCCAGCGAGACAGGTAGGGAGGCGTAGCAATCCTCTCCACCACCATCCCCAGCTGGCAATGAGAGAACTGGATGGCCACAAGAGGGGGGGGGGGGGGGGGGAGAATGCACTGGCCTAGCAGTGACAGCAATATAGGGGAGAATGATTCCTCCCCCTTGAGTATCGTGATTCCCCTCTTTTAGTATCTAAAGCAGCGGTCTCCAGCAGATAGCTTTTGAACTACTGGTAGCTTACTATTGGGGAAAATGAACTCACCAAAGAAAGCCACTATTCTATAACTTTAACACACTTGGTTATACTTTTTATAATGTTTATAATGCAAATTTCTTATTCTAGACAACATTCATATAAAGTACATTTTTTCATAAATATAAGGAAAGCCAGTAGATAATGGTATGAGTACCATCCAAAATCTTGATGCAAATATTCTTGACACTGTTTTGACTATGTTCCTAGAATGTTTTCTCTTTAAAGCATCTTAACAAAGCTGTGAAGTGGAAAAGCAGACTGAAAAGTCTTCGTTTTTTCCAGGCTCCTAAACAATGTTTATCACTCCTTTGTTATTTCACAGGATTTTCCTCTGTGCTGCTTTAGCTGATAGCTTCCTTTCCAGTGCTCTGCCTAGCCCATGTTCTGTTCCTAGGACAGAATAAAGCTTGGTGACATGGCAGGACAGGGTAAAGTAGCTCAGGCTATTTTTCATGACTCAGTATTAAGTCTCATTAAAAAAAAAAAGTTGGCGACCCTTGTACTAGAGACCTAAAATTAAAATTTGATACACACATGCCCAAGAAAAATTATATATGGGCCAGGATCAGTACCACAAGGTTATCAGTTTGGACCCTCATACCAGAGTCTCAGAATTCTTGACTTTTAGCAGATTTTGTCCAGAAGGGAAAGGGAGAGAGAAAATTCCAGCTTTTAAAGAAAGATTTACAATTGCTCTACAAAAGAGCAAGAGTCCAGTAGCACCTTAAAAAATAACAAAATTTGTGGCAGGGTATGAGCTTTCGTGAGTTACTGCTCTCTTTTTCAGATATAGATAGTCTGGGAATAACTCTCTTGGGATATACTTTGAACCTACTATTTTGAAGGTAATCTGTATAAACATTCACCTTTTGGGCTTCCTAGTAATCAAAGTTCTGTGTGTGTACCAAATTTCCTCCCTCTTTCTCTTCTCCTACTTTAACCATTTTACAGTATATTTTGGCTTTTAAAAAGGCCATTGAACCACTCTGAAGAGCATAAAACAGAAGGTGCTGTAAAAAGTGCCAGATGCAGTGAGCTACTTATAGGACTCCAAGTTGCTCTTTCCCCCCTTATTTGTGGGTTACCACTTTATGTCCTAAATTAGGATCTTCTTTCAGCATTGAGAGGGAACTTCCAAACGTAATGAAACCTGCCTCAGCATCCTCTGATATTATAAGGATTTATTTATTTTTTGGTCCACAGAAAAATTCCTCCTCCTCCTCTGAAGATTAGGTTTTTATACCCCCCCTTTTCACTACCTTAAGGAGACTCAGAGCGGTTTACAATCTCCTTCCCTTCCTCTCCCAATAACAGGCACCTTGTGGGGTTGGTGGGGGTAAGAGAGTTCTGAGAGAGCTGTGACTGACCCAAGGTCACCCAGCTGGCTTCATGTGGAACACTGAGGAATCAAACCCTGTTCTCCAGATTAGAGTCCACCGCTCTTAACTACTATACCATGCTTACAAATTGTATAACGCCTTTTTAGTTCAGTGCAGTCAAAATGTCAGAAAATAGTATGCTAGCTTTCAAGTTCTCCTGAGGAAGATTTCTGGGGAAAACTTCCACACTATTTAGTGATATTTTGTTTGCTTATCCCAATCATACAAGGTGACTTACAGCATTATTAAAGCAGAGATACAAAACCAAATGCAAGAGACCCAGTGTGGCGTAGTGCTTATGATGTTGAACTAAGTCAATTATTTCAACACTAGAAATAAGGCCCGTTGTGGAAATAAATACAACGGGATCTAGAAAGAGGCTCTGGGAGAGTGCTCTGGCTTTGGGCAAACAGTGTCAGTCTGCTTTTAAAACATGAACCTGGGACCTGCACACCACCAGAATACAGCAGGTTCCATATGTAACTGACATTCCAACTGCCTTGCGGGGGGGGGGGGAGTTTGAGGTGTGGAATGGAGTGAAGTCCAATCAGCTTCCATATGCAAAAGACCAGGTTGTTGCAGCAGTTGTGGTGTGGGTGGGACCCGGGCTTTGCCTTCTGATTGGTGGCGATATATGCTGAGGAGCAGTGCCATCAGCCATACACTAAGGGAGTGCATTTTAGAATTAGAACTTTGGCACCCACTATTCAATTATATATAAGGAGAGATTTTCATTTCAAAGCTTTTCTCAGGTTTGTAGAAACAGCTGTCTTTCCTGTTCTTGGCTCAAGCCTTTTGACTGATGTATGCATAAATGAGGCAACGCTGGAAGTTAGATATATTGATATTATTTTTTCATTGAAGACCCATGTGTTCATCCAGTTTTATGTCCTATTTAATACTAAGGCTAAGGTTAATACTGCAGGCTGGAAGGTCGGTAGTTCAGCAGTTCGAGACCCGAGTGCCGCATGACGGAGTAAGTTCCCGTCTCTGGTCCCAGCAGTTTGAAAGCAAGAAACTGCAAGTAGATAAATAGGTACCACTTCAGTGGGAAGGTAACAGCATTCTGTGTGCCTCGGCGTCTAGTCATGCTGGCCACATGACCATGTAAATGCCTTCGGACAGCGCTGGCTCTTTCTTCAGCTTGAAACAGAGATGAGCACCACAACCCTAGAGTCAGATTCGACTGGCTTTCGAGCAAGGGAACCTTTACCTTTACTAAGGCATGGTAAAAGCATACTTTGACTGTGTGACTAGATTGTTGCAACCTAATTTTTCCCTCCCCTTTCACAGTTAATGTTCTACATGAAGAATATGATGAACTTCAGAGTGCTTGATGAAGACGTATACATAGATCTGAAAGGGGACGTGTATACCCCCTATGATATTCTGAACTGGCAGATGAATGGCACAAGTGAAATTGCCTTTGTGAATGTTGGAAAGTTTAACAGCAGTACGGATGAAAATTTTGAGTTTATGGTATACAATGATTCTATCTTCTGGAACAATCCGGCGTCAGCAGTAAGTGAATTCATTCTCTAAATATAGATGTCCTGAAGTTGACAGGCCGTGCCACTGTGACCACTCATTTCACATTTATCTATATCCCTCTCGTCAGATAGAATCCATATCTAATACTAGCTGCTAATAAATCAAGCTCTACATAATGCTTCAGTCAGTGCTTATATTTGTGCTTCTATTCCTGTATGACCAAGAGACAGCTAATTTACATTTGCAGCCGTCCCTGAAACTGTGCCCGATTTCCCACAAGCGCTGCTCCACACTCGCTCTTCCCTTTTGCCCCGATAGTACGTGTCAATTTCACACAAGCTGCTGCGTGGCCACATTTTGCCCCGCAGCTTCGCGTGATTTCCCCCGTGTCTACTCAATCCTGTTTTTTGAGAATTGAGTAGATGCGGGGGAAATCGTGCAAAGCTCCAGGGCAAAATGCGGCCGTGCAGCAGCTTGTGTGAAATTGACACGTACCATCGGGGCAAAAGGGAAGAGCAAGCGTGGAGCAGCGCTTGTGGGAAATCGGCCTGTCCGTATATTCAGCAACTAAAGTCCGAAATAGGGAAGCGCTTGTAAGTGCATGTGGGAAACGTGTGTATGCATGCATCAAGGCCAAAGATCAAGCCCCCACCCTGCCCTGAAACAGACTGTTCTGTGTCATTCTGATACAAGAGATACACGTAGGGTTGCCAGGCCCCCAGTCCAGATGGGGGTTCCCCCGCTTTTGTGGGCCTCTTTCCGCGGTGGCTCAGTGGTTAAGACACTTAGTTGCAGACCAGAAGGTCAGTAGCTTGGCAGTTCGAGACCTGAGTGCTGCGTGACAGAGTGAGCTCCCTTCTCTGGTCCCAGCTCCTGCCAACCTAGCAGTTTGAAAGCAAGAAATTGCAAGTAGATAAATAGGTACCGCTTTGGTGGGAAGGTAACAGCGTTCTGTGTGCGTCTAGTCATGCCGGCCACATGACCACAGAAATGTCTTCAGACAGCGCTGGCTCTTCAGCTTGGAAACGGAGATGAGCACCACCCTGTAGAGTTAGATTCTACTGGCTTTCAAGCAAGGGAAACCTTTACCTTTTACCTTCCACTAGCTGGCGGAGGGAAACCCTGCCCGCAAATGCCCCTGAATGCAATGTAATGCAGTCACCTGGAAGGGACATTATCATGTCGCCACCATCGGGGGGGAGGTAACATTCTAGTTTTTGGGCAAAACTCTATGGTAAAATTGGGCTCAAACCATAGAGTTTTGCCCAAATAGAGCATCACCCCCCCATTGACGTGATGATGTCACTTCCAGGTGATGTCATTGCAGTACATGTGCTTTGCGCATGCGCCAGAAGACCCTGGAGTCCCCCCACTGCAGCCAGGTAGGACCTGGCAACCCTAAATACATGCGTGAACATCTCCATGCAGTCATCCCCTTCCTTCGCCCCTCCCCAACTGTTGTTACAAGATAAGGGAACGTGACATGGATGGTAGGAGCTGATGAGCCTGGAGAAGACTCCTGGAGAAGGAACCACAATGTTCCTGGTGATTCCTAGAGCTTTTGCTGTCACTTCCCTGGAAGTGATTTATCATGCTTGCAATGCTGCCCCCACACCAGGTCCCTTTCCCCAGGCACAACTGCATTTTGAGAACTGGGTACAACTGCATTTTGGAGACTAAGGGGAAAGGGCAAAAGAAGCAAAGACAAAGCAGAGAAGGGCCAGAGACAGAGTGACATCATCAGCCTTACAAAGGAGGGACCAGAGATGGTCCAGGCAGATGTTCCATCATCAATGGAGCTCTCCTGCTTGAGCAGCCCACTCAAACAGCCTGTACAGCAGCCAGTGTATATCATCAGTCGGGCTATCCTAACTTAGGGGTGCATGTGAAGCATGAATAAGATAAGGTTAGGATGCATAAATGTTTCCAATAAAGCTTTATTTTATTTCAAGAGGAAGCGTGCCTGGCGGAATGATGTAAGACTTCTTTGGGTTCCCAGTGGGGAGGAAGACGGGGTATAAATGAAGTAATTAAATAAATATGCGTACATATACATCTCACATAAAATTAGAGGGTTTCTTCTTCTTATTGTTATTATTATTCATACTCTGTTTAGTCTATACTTTGTTGATCTGGACTATGAGTTTCTATTAAAAATGCTTTGTCCAGTTGTCCCTAGAGTCGGATTCGACTGGCTTTCGAGCAAGGGAGACCTTTACCTTTACTAGACCTGTTTAGCACTGCTGCCAATACTAAGAAATAGACAAAATATTGGTTGTAGACCCAGATTCAAATGCTATACTGGTCATGGGCTTATAGGGTGGCTTTGAGGAAATCGTTACCACATCTCAGACACACATGAAGCTGCCTTATACCGAATCAGACCATTGGTCTATCAAGGTCAAAATTGTCTGCTCAGACTGGCAGCAGCTTTCCAAGGTATCAGGCAGAGGTCTTTCACATCGTACTGCCTGGTCCTTTTAACTGAAGATTCCGGGGATTGACCCTGGGACCTTCTGCATGCAAAACAGAGGATCTTCTACCGAGCAATGGGCCCTCTCCCAGTCTTCATAGTTGCTGCTGAAAATGTACAGTCCATCAGGCCTTATAATGAGTTAGATCTTGGTCTGTCAGAACACTGTTTGCTCTGATTTGCAGTAGCTGTTCAAGAGTGACTTCCTGATCCTTTATCTGGAGATGCTAGGAATTGAATTTGGGAACTGAATTTGGGACGGGAGAAAAAGATCAACAACCTCAGATATGCAGACGATACCACTCTAATGGCAGAAAGTGAAGAGGACCTTAAGAGCCCCTTGCTCAGAGTGAAAGAGGAGAGTGCAAAAGTGGGCTTGAAGCTCAACATCAAAAAAACTAAGATCATGGCATCCGGCCCCATCACTCCTTGGCAAATAGAAAGGGAAGTCGTGGAAGTAGTGACAGACTTCACGTTCCTGGGATCCCAGATCACCGCAGACTGTGACAGCAGCCATGAAATTAAAAGACACCTGCTCCTTGGGAGGAAAGCGATGGCGAACCTCAACAGCATGATAAAAAGTAGAGACATCAGCCTGCCAACAAAAGTCCGCATGGTCAAAGCAATTGTATTCCCAGTAGTCATGTATGGCTGTGAGAGTTGGACTATAAGGAAGGCCGAGCGCCGAAGAATAGATTCTTTTGAACTATGGTGCTGGAGAAGACTCTTGAGAGTCCCCTGGACTGCAAGAAGATCAAATCAGTCAATCCTAAAAGAAATCAACCCTGACTGTTCCCTGGAAGGCCAGATAATGAAACTGAAGCTCAAATACTTGGGCCACCAAATGAGAAGAGAGCACTCACTGGAGAAGACCCTGATGCTGGGAAAGATTGAAGGTCAAAGAAGACGGGGACGGCAAAGGATGAGATGGTTAGACAGTGTCATAAATGCAATTAACATGAAGTTGAGCAAACTTCAGAGGTCGGCGGAAGACCGGAAGGCCTGGTGTGATGTGGTCCATGGGGTCACAAAGAGTCGGACTCGACTGTGCAACTGAACAACAAATGCTAGGAATCGGGCTGTCTTGTGCAGTCTCTTTAAAGTTTAAAGGGACTGCACAAGACAGCCTGAAACAGCTAAGCGGTTGGAGCAGGCTCTCCTTGCCAGCTCAGCTGTTTTTCTGACTTTCTTCTGCAGTCCTTTTAAACATGCCTCCTTTAAAGGGACAGCAGAAGCCAGCTGAGCAGCAGGAGCAATGGGCTCCTGCCTCTCAGCTGTTTTTTGCACTTTGCTGATATTCTTGGTAATTCCTGGACATACCTGGGACTTTTTGGGGATTTTTTTTGGTTTTCCTAAAAAATCCCTGATATCTTTGGGATGCTGAAATACACCCTGAAAATACTGACAAGATATTTTTGGGGTATATGTTCAGCTGGGGTAGATCCAAATGCACACCTCTATTTAGCAGTACTGCATCAAAAGTTTGTTGGTTTGTTTGCTTTCTGGATGCTTCCTTAAACATTCCTTAATCTGTCATCATTTCAGAATCCACGCTCCCAATGTAATGATAATTGCCAACCCGGTTATCGAAAGGGGATCCAGCAGGGGAAGCCCTCCTGTTGTTACGACTGCATAAAATGTGCAGAAGGACAGTTCAGTAACATAACAGGTAGGAATGCCTTTAAATGTTCTAGCTGATGACACAAGGAAAAAGCAGGCAGAGGTTTTCCGGGGATTCTATCAAGAGCTAATCAGCGTGAAGCCTTCATTATCTGAACTTTGAACTAGATGAGACTAGAATGACATATTCCACTATATGATTTGTATTCTCTCTCTTTTTTCTTCTTCTGAGCCTTCACTTAAGTAAAGCAGAAACTTAAATCATCATTGTAACTGCAAGGGTTACTATCTGAGGAGAAATGAGTTAAATATAGGGCAGCCAACTGGAAGGAAAGTGAATGGAAGAAGCTCTGCAATAGGCAGGAAATCTGAGGGCCAGTTCCCATCTGCTTCTTTGTACTTGCGCAAATATACCTTAATACTTCGTCAAACATGAAGGGCTCTTTTTGCCACTTTCCTCTTTAAGACACTTAAATGCTTGCTTATAGAAAAAAGCTTTATTAAATTACTGCAAATCTTTTCCAAAGCACACACAGTAGAACATGGCTCAATTTCCAGTTATTTCGGAGAACACAGCAACAAAATGTGGAATACCCTCCACCTTGAGACTAAACTGTCACCTATTTGACTGCCTTTTAGGCACTAGGCCAAAACATTTCTGTTTACAAAGGCTTTTAATTAGGGGTTTGACTTTTTAAATTGTTTTTACAATCTGATTTTCATCAGTTGCAGTGTTCCCTCTAAGCTAAGCGTGAGCTAGCTCACAGTTTTTTAGCCTCCAGCTCAAGAAGGATGGCTCCAGAGCAAACTAATTTATGCTGCAGCCGAATCCCTTGCTCACCACTTTAATACCAGTAGCTCACAAAGTAGAATTTTTGCTCACAAGACTCCACGGCTTAGAGGGAGCATTGGTTCTGAGGATCATTTAGGTTGCGAAAGGTTTTATGCTTTGGGTTTTTATGCTGTGATGCTCTGGGTTTTTATTGGCTGTGTTTATAATGGCTTGTTATTTTTAATGATGATATTGTTTTAATTTTAATATTTAAATGTTAATTTTAATTATGGGTTTTTAATTTTATCCTGGTTTATTTCATGAGCTGCCTCGAGCAGGTCTCTGAAGAGTCATATATAACTTTTCTAAATAATAAAATAAATAGTAACATATGGAATACTTGGTAAGCAATCATGATAGCACCATCTACTGGATGGAGGTACTATACATGCAATAGTCAAATGGCTTCTGGGTCCAGAAATGTCAGGTTCCCAGTCAAATCACTCTCCACACACACTTTAGCAGCGTATGTTTTATTAGAAATATGAGACGCTGTGGGTTCAAACTCTTTGTTAGGACTGGGGTGCAAAGGCAAGAAAGGTGGATATAAATTCAGTCCCAAAATTCCATTCACACCTACGTCAGCAATACTACAATGGCTATGACAGATATACAGTCACTATCTAGCCTGGCACAGACTAAACTTCAAGGACATTTCTCGTGTGAGAGATGTCTTGAGGCTTCTTTGGAAAGTCACCAAGTGTGCCTCCCTAATTCACTACAACCCCTCACTCCCCCCTAAGAATGCAATGGCAGGCAAGGGCAAAGATAAGGGGTACAGAGACCAACAAAGCAAGCATACATCAGGTTACAATAAATCAGGGTTCAATTAGCCAGATGCCCGAGTCTGACAAGAAATTGCCTACACTTGCATATATTTTAAAAGAAGGAAACACCAGAAAAACTGACAATAAACCCATGTATGATTAACTGTTTTATACTTGGCAGAGCAAACAGGTTTCTGGTAGTCAGAAATGCATGCCTAGATACAAAATGCAGGGCTTTTTTCCTGGGGGAATGTGCCAGAATTCAGTTCCAGAAGCTCTTTGACAAAATTCTTTTGAAAATGTTTAAAAATTCGTAAGTTTTCACTATACAGATCAAAAACTTCATTTCTGGTGCCTCTATCTATATCTATATCATCTATATCTATATCTATATCTATATCCCTGCTGACAGCTATTGCATTTCTAAATGAAAGAAACTGCAGAATGAGCATCCAGATAAACAGACATGAAACTGCCTTATAGTGAGTCATACCATTGGGTTTTATGAAGGTCAGTTTTGTCTACAGTGAGTGGCAGCAGCTCCCTTAGGGACTGAGGTTTGTTCTTTCACATAACCTGCTAGGTGATCTCTTTAACACAAAATGCCAGGATTGGATTTAAGACCTTGTGCACGCAAAGCAGATGCTTTCCTACTCAGCCATGGCACCCTCCCAATTAATATGCATGTCTGATACTATCAAACTTGGGGTGCGATCAGACAGGCTTTCTGATCCAGTGTTGTCCCTTCTCTCTACCAGATTTAACATGCGCGTCCAGACAACAACATCTGTCTTCCATTCCCCAGCTGTCAGCCCCCCCATCCTCAACCCCGACTTTCCCAACATTGGAGAAAGTCTGGTGTTTACAGATGAATTGTTCTCATCATACATTTCTCTCCGTTGCATGCTCACGTTCTTTGGGAGGTCTGTGGCTTCTACTCCCTGACAACAACATCTGTCTTCCATTCCCCAGCTGTCAGACTTTGCTCCATTCCCTGGCTTGTACCACTTTCACAAAGTATGTTAAACCTTTTAGTTCTTCCCCTCCTGGCTGCGAGGGTTTCTCACTGACCTATCCTAAAATAGGGTTGAGTCCCCACATGTGCTGCCCTACACGTGTCCATAGTCATAACAAGGTGCCTGTCCTGAAATTTTAGGGCCCTAGCTAGGGTTGCCAAGTCTGGCAAACTCACCGGGGGGGAGGCTCGGACAAGTCCGGGAGCAGGCTCGGTATGCACGCGCGACACCGCCACATCACCGGACGTGTGACGTTGCTGACATTGGGGGCGTGGCCCCGCTCGTCAGGGGGGGGCCACGCCCCCAACGTCAGCAACCCTAGCCCTAGCCCAGGTTCTAATGCAAGAAGATATCCAAGCACCTTGCATCTTCCTAGAAGGTGGGTAAATGGTCATGTCTATTCTTCCCATTTGTCTCCACAAAGGTAAGCCATCTCCCTTCAGCATTAAATTTTAATAAGTTTCCTGCATCATTCCCAGGAAACAGAATGGCCTACCATGTCATTGTCTTTTGTATGTTAATCACTGTATTTTCCCCAACCGTAACTACTATCTCATGGATTGCTAGGCCTTCTGGCCTTTCATTTTACACCCCCCCTTTCTGTCTGTTACACTCAATGCATTGAACAAAGTACACCCTGATTAAAAAATGGCACATTACCAATTAAAGTGCAATAAGTCTTAGGGAAAAGGCTAACAGTAAACTAACAGGGCTATCCCTTTGGAGTTTAATGTATTTAAAAATATTTATGCTCTGCCTTATCTCCTAAGGAAAAGAAACAGAACACCAAACAGCTTACAAAATACAGGTAAACATAAGAACATACAAAATGACACATTTAAGAAATTGTATACGTAAACCATCATCCTGTCAATGAACACTGCCTACCCTTCCACAATGTTCTAGGACACATTAATAAAAAATTCAGAAACAGTGTTGCCTTGCAGTGCTTTCCAGAAACCAAGAAGGAAGAGGAGGCTCTGCTCACCTTCTCTGGTAGCCCATTCCCAAGAACTTGAGAGATGGCCCCAAAAGCCTGTCACTGGGCTACAAATGAATGTGCCATCCTGTGAGATGATGCCACATACAAAGAATTTCTCTGCCTTCAATATTGAGTACCACATTTTGCAGAAGAATTATATCACACCCCATTCTGTTGTTGTTCAGTCACACAGTCGAGTCGGACTCTTCGTGACCCCATGGACCACATCACGCCAGGCCCTCCTGCCTTCCGCCGTGCTCCGGAGTTTGCTTAATTTCATGTTTGTTGCATTGATAGCACTTTCTAACCATCTCATCCTTTGCTGTCCCCTTCTTCTTTTCCCCTCAATCTTTCCCAGCATCAGGGTCTTCTCCAGTGAGTGCTCCCTTCTCATTTGGTGGCCAAAGTATTCTACTTTGGGATAATAGGGGCATGATTTTCATGAGGTTCCCATGCATGGTGAGGTGCTCTCAGAGGGTTGTCCAATTTCTGCCTTGTAGTTTCTGCATCTGGTTTAAGGTTGCAGAACTGATGTTACTATATAATTCCCAAACATGATGGTAGCATCCTAGCTGAACCTGCACACCAGTTCCTGGTTCTGCCCTAAGAATCTCTGACCAGTGCTTACCTTCTAGAAACAGGGATGCCGAGGGCCAGATCTGCTTAGAAATAACATTCCCTAACGGGTGAATCCTTGGCCCATTCTGCATCTAGCATTCACTCTGTTGTTTTACTAACCCTAACTGGAACAGAAAAAGGTGTGACTCAAAACCACATTCAAATAGTCCAGGCCAATGCCATACTGACTACCAAGTCACCCCTGAATGGCCATAAAATGGCCATAAATCTATGCAGATAGTACCATAAAACTGAGAGATCAAAGGAGTGAAACCGGCATGCAGTCTGGACACTACCATAAAATCCAGCAATCAATCAAAGTGAAAGTGGCATGCAATGTAGAGGGGAATTTCTGTTCCCACATGGGTTTGGTAAAATAGCGGAATGAATGCTAGATGCAGAATGGGCCCTTATGTCTAATCCCTGATGTGTGGACACTCTCTGTATTTACAGCTGTCCAGGGGCACTTTCCTCTATTCTTCTAAGACTGAGCACAGGCATTGAAAACACATACTGGAGCTGAATCTTAACACATATTAAGCCCAACAGCACTTAAACATTTTCTGTTATCGTTTCCTCTACAGATGCAAGGGAATGTACCGGGTGTCAGGAGGATTACTGGTCCAATGCTGACAGAAGTGGATGCGTACATAAAGAGGTTGAATTTCTGGGTTATGATGATGCTTTAGGAACCACATTAATTGTACTAGCCGTATTTGGCGCTTGTGTCGTCCTGTCCGTGACTGGTGTCTACATAAAACACAGGAAAACAGCTCTTGTGAAAGCCAACGATCGAGAGCTGAGCTTCCTCATTCAGTTTTCTCTTGTCATAACCTTAATGACTTCCATTCTTTTTATTGGTAAGCCAGTAGACTGGTCATGTCAGTCCCGCCAGGTGTCCCTTGCTTTGGGCTTCTCCGTTTGCCTTTCCTGTGTCTTAGGAAAAACCGTTACACTTCTCTTGACTCACCTGGCCAAAAATTCAAAAGTTGCTGAGAAAGCACGAATGCTCTTCAAGCCAATTTTCCAAAAAATTATTGTCCTCCTGTCTGTACTAACCGAAGTGGGCATTTGTACTGCCTACCTCATACTTAACCCACCCCGTATGTATAAAAACACCCAGTTCCAAAATATTAGAATCATTTATGAATGCAACGAGGGCTCTATAATCTACTTGTGCGTCATGTTTGGGTTTGATGTGTTTTTAGCCATACAATGCTTTCTCACAGCCTTTATAGCTCGCAAGCTCCCCAACAACTTCAACGAAACAAAGTTTGTCACCTTTGGGATGCTGGTCTTCTTCATTGTCTGGATCTCCTTTGTCCCAGCTTACTTAAGCACAAGAGGAAAGTTCAAAGTGGCCGTGGAGATATTTGCAATTTTGGCTTCCAGCTTTGGCTTGTTAGGGTGTATATTTGTGCCAAAATGTTACATCATTTTATTGAAACCTTTAAGGAACACTGAGGAAATCGTGCATGGCAAAGCTGCCACCAATGACAAGAGCGCACCGCCCACCTCTGCATCATGCACCAGTGAAGTTAACAACACTACCGTCTCCACAGTTCTGGAGGATTAGACCCTTTATAGCTCTTGCCTGTCACAAATTCCACTAGCTCCCCTGCACCTTTTCTTCCTCTGCATTGAGAGAAAACAGATACCTGGTTCCTATGGAAGCTGCATCTTCTGCTTCTTGCAGAATAGCACAGATACAGCACACCTGTTTGCTTGCTGACAAAATAATACACGGTACTCCCCAAGGAGCTTTTTATTTTCATAGCAATTTATATCCATTCCAACTGTAATAGGCCAGCAGTTAAAAAACATCTTCTTCCAAAAAGTAACCATCTTAAACCTGTGACAACTAATAGCATGAGAGTGCCTGTAATATTTTACAATAAATTAAATTACTTACAGCTTCATGTGGTGTTTCTGTCAATTTGAAGCTTCAATGGGAACATATATTTTCAGCTGATGATCTGTTGCCAGTTTCTTGAACAAAGTTCACATACTTCAGGAGCAAATGTTCTGCAATGATCTCTTGAAGTGAACATATATGAATGTATGAAAGCTGCCTTATATTGAATCAGACCCTTGGTCTAGCCAGGTTAGTATTGTCTACTCCAACTAGCAGTGTATCTCTGGGGTCTCAGGCAGAGATTTTTTCATGTCACTTACTACTTGATCCAGAGACTAAACCTGAGGCCTTCTACATACAAATCAGATGCTCTACCACTGAGCTGTGGGCCCTTTTCATGCTCCTTCATGACATGTTCTCATGTGCATGACATGTTTAATGGTAGGGTTGCCAGTTCTGTTGGATGAGCAGGCAATGGGGGGGGGGGGATGCACTTGCCAGGACCGGGGAGGGGAGAAGCCGGAAATAAACACAATGAAATAGGCACGTCGGGGACGTCAGGATGACGCTCTGGTTTGTTGGCAAAACCTCAATGGTAGAATTAGCTTCTTACCATAAAGTTTTGCCCAAAAATCAGAGCATCACCCCCAAGGTCACTGACGTGCCTATGTCACTTCTGGGTGATGTGGCATGTCGTGCTTGTTTTTGGTTTCTTGCCTGTTTGGAGGGGTAATTTCCCCCGGTTCCTGACAGCCCTGAAGTGGGTGGAGGGGCTCCAAACTGGGGGACCCCCCAACCCCAACTGGGGACTGGCAACCCATTTAGTGGTGATAGCAGATGATAATCCCACCTTTGATCAGTGTTTGGACAAGAACGTCCGCTGGTTCCTTCAAACTTTGTGAAATAATAAGGTGCTTAATGTTCAGCTTGAGAACAACAGCTATCTTATTAGGTTGAAGAGAAGCTCAGTTTAGTAATATTCTTGCATTTTACAGCATTTCTCTAGCCAGTCTCAAGTCTCTACTAGTATCCATCCCAGCCTGCTAAAACAGGATCAGGTCTTAGAACGATGATTTCGTGATTAATCTATCTAGATGTTAGTGCAGAATTTGTAATCACAGGCCCCCTATGCATAATCTGGCCCTGACCTGGATAGCTCAGGCTAGCCTGATCTCAATAAATCTTGGAAGCTAAGCAAGGCTCGTGCCAGGACAGTATCTGGAAGGGAGAGCACCAAGGAATACCAGGGTCGTGATGTGAAGCCAGGAAATGTCAAACCACCCACAAACATCTCTTGCCTTGAAAACCCCATGGGGTTTCCATAAATCAGCTGAGATTTGACAGCCAAAAAAAAGGATAATGCAGTCTGTTGGTATCTGTTGACTGTGACAGAGCTCTGGACAGCTTCTTATGTTGGCCAGATGGCAGCAATATTTTGGGTGGTCTTGGGTTTTTCCCGTTTCTTTTATTCTGTCACCTCAAGTACCCTTAGGGTTGTCATCTTCTGTCTGGACTAGGGCTTATATATGTATAAGATCCCTGAAACAGGGCAATATCATGGCATCTTTCATGTGACAAGCAGCAGCAAGTGGGAAAACAGCATCCTATCCTAAGAATTACAGCACAACTTAGTCTAGTAGTGTGCTGGAATCAGGACATATCTGGCTTACTTATTGGGGAGGAGCCCTGTGGCTCAGCAGTAGAGTTCCTGATCTGCATGCAGAAGGCCCTCGCTTCAGTCTATGTGAATGTGAAAGACTATTATCTGCCCGAAATCCTGAAGAGTCACTGCCAGTGAGAATAGATGTGCCAGTGGTCTGCTTGTAAGGCAGATTTGTATATTAATTCTTTTGCACTGCTGGTACAAGTGGAATCACCATGTACACCTTCAGTGTGTACAGGTAAAGAATGAGTTAATGAAGATTGAGAAGGAATTCCTGAAAGGGAATGAATAAAATGTATTAAAAGCAAAACTGAAACTGAAAATTTAGTCCGCTCTAAAAATGAAGGGAAAGGGGTGAAGACTTTAGATAGGGTGTTCAAGAATCACACAACACACTGATTTCTTTGAAGCTGCAGATCAGCTCTGTCTGTCTCTCTCTCTGTACCACAACTGTCCCTGTTCTTCTGACAGGCTGTCTCTCAGCAGCATTTTTATTAACAGAAAGAAAAGCAAGCTCATTCATTTGAACATTGTTACATTATCAAGCTTTCTATGTTAGGAATACAGAATGTTCTTCTCAGGCAAGACAATCTTTGAATGTTGCAAAAGCTTGTATGCTCTCAGTAATTCATTGTTATAAGAGGAATTTAGCAGCCTCATGCAAACTCAGAAAACCTTGTTTCCTGCTTGCCAATTCTCCCGGCAGAGTAGTGTCTGTGGGAATTCGAACTTTGACTTGGGAAGCCTGAACTTTGACCCCGGGCATGCCTCCAGGATTTCCGTTCCGACCCCACATGCCACCCTTCTTTGTTTTAATTAATGTGCAGGTAAGAGAGGAATGCCATCCTCTAGGCCCATAGGCCATTCGTCTTCTGAATTAACATGAGACCAGGCTACAGCCACCTTGAGTGGGTAGGCCTGTTTTGGAGGGCGACAAAGAGAGCCGAAGATTTGAAATAAAGACGGAATGCATTGCAGAAAGCAACATATTAAAATCAGTATTACGAGTCCGGTCACCCCATAGACAATCAGTTGCTGGAACCATCCCAAATTAGGAAGCCAGCCTTTGAACCAATCCCAGAGACCGTCAAATCCCACATCTTGCCGAATATGACCAGTGAGATTTTCAAGCTCTTCCAGATGATGTTCAATGCTCTGACCATTATCAGTTAGATTAAAGCAACACATATTTTTAAAAGAAGAACAGCCATAATGATGTTTAAAAGGCAAAAAATCAATAACTGTTATCTAAAATAGCTCCTTGTAGTTCCTGTTGTTCAGAATTAAGGAGTGCAAGGTGCATTAATTGTTTTGACAACATAACATACTAGTTCAGCTAATATTGTAACATTACTTAATGCCAGTCCAGGAACCCCAATTAAGGAAAGCTGCTAAAGAAACATTTTTCAGCTTTACTCAGCAAGCTTACTTTAGAATTACAATCATGATGGAGGGAAACAGAACTCTGAGTGTGGGATTGTGTCTGTGGCAGAACAATAGCAAGCTAACTGAGGCAACAAGTGTTTTCACTAAGATTGGCAGGAATATAATTAAAAGTGCGACTGCCACAGGTAAAGAACCATCCAGTAGGTAAAATGATATGGGCATAATTTGTGTCTGTGGCAGAACAATAGCAAGCTAACTGAGGCAACAAGTGTTTTCACTAAGATTGGCAGGAATATAATTAAAAGTTATGGCTGCCACAGGTAAAGAACCATCCAGTAGGTAAAATGATATGGGCATAACTGAAAGACACTTTTTAGTGATGTGAGGACATTTTAGTATGTCAGG